>NW_026294729.1:0-39614 GCF_026119805.1 Tympanuchus pallidicinctus | reverse complement strand
ACCCCATCACCACGTCACCCTGTCACCATGGCAACCTGTCACCATGGCACCCTGTCACCCTGTCACCCTGTCACCATGGCAACCTGTCACCATGGCACCCTGTCACCCTGTCACCCTGTCACCCCATCACCACGTCACCCTGTCACCATGGCAACCTGTCACCATGGCACCCTGTCACCCTGTCACCCTGTCACCATGGCAACCTGTCACCATGGCACCCTGTCACCCTGTCACCCTGTCACCCCATCACCACGTCACCATGTCACCATGGCACCATGGCACCCTGTCACCATGGCAACCTGTCACCATAGCACCATGGCACCCTGTCACCATGGCACCCTGTCACCATGGCAGCCTGTCACCATGGCAACCTGTCACCATGGCAACCTGTCACCCTGTCACCCAATCACCCTGTCACCCTGTCACCATGGCAACCTGGCACCATGGCAACCTGTCACCCCATCACCATGTCACCCTGTCACCATGGCAACCTGGCACCATGGCACCATGGCACCCTGTCACCCCATCACCCTGTCACCCTGTCGCCCTGTCACCATGTCACCTTGGCACCCCATCACCACGTCACCCTGTCGCCCTGTCACCATGGCACCCTGTCACCCCATCACCGTCACCATGGCACCATGGCAACCTGTCACCATGGCAACCTGTCACCCCATCACCACGTCACCCTGTCACCATGGCAGCCTGTCACCCTGTCACCATGGCAACCTGTCACCATGGCACCATGGCAACCTGTCACCGTGGCAACCTGTCACCCCATCACCACGTCACCCTGTCACCATGGCAACCTGTCACCCTGTCACCATGGCAACCTGTCACCATGGCACCCTGTCACCATGGCACCCTGTCACCCTGTCACCCTGTCACCCCATCACCACGTCACCCTGTCACCATGGCACCCTGGCACCCCATCACCGCATCACCCTGTCACCATGGCACGTTGGCACCCTGTCACCCCATCACCGCGTCACCCTGTCACCATGGCAACCTGTCACCCTGTCACCCCATCACCCTGTCACCCTGTCACCATGGCAACCTGTCACCACATCACCACGTCACCCTGTCACCATGGCACCTTGGCACCCTGTCACCCCATCACCGTGTCACCCTGTCACCATGGCAACCTGTCACCATGGCAGCCTGTCACCATGGCAACCTGTCACCATGGCAACCTGTCACCCCATCACCACCACACCCTGTCACCATGGCAGCCTGTCACCATGGCAACCTGTCACCCTGTCACCCCATCACCCTGTCACCCTGTCACCATGGCAACCTGTCACCACATCACCACGTCACCCTGTCACCATGGCACCTTGGCACCCTGTCACCCCATCACCGTGTCACCCTGTCACCATGGCAGCCTGTCACCATGGCAACCTGTCACCCTGTCACCCCATCACCCTGTCACCCTGTCACCATGGCAACCTGTCACCATGGCACCTCGGCACCCTGTCACCCCATCACCACGTCACTCTGTCACCCTGTCACCCTGTCACCATGTCACTTTGTCACCATGTCACCTTGTCACCTTGGCACCATCTCACCCCATCACTGTGGCACCGTGGCACCTTGTCACCATGTCACCTTGTCACCATGTATCCTTGTCACCATGTCACCTTGTCACCATGTCACTTTGTCACCATGTCACCTTGTCACCATGTATCCTTGTCACCATGTCACCTTGTCACCATGTCACTTTGTCACCATGTCACCTTGTCACCATGTATCCTTGTCACCATGTCACCTTGTCACCATGTCACTTTGTCACCATGTCACCTTGTCACCATGTATCCTTGTCACCATGTCACCTTGTCACCATGTCACTTTGTCACCCTGTCACCCCATCATCATGTCACAATGTCACCATGCCACCTTGTTACCATGTCACCATGGCACCATGTCAGCTTGTCACCCCATCACCATGTCACCCCGTCACCCTGTCACCACATCACCATGTCACCTTGTCACAATGTCACCATGTCACCAGGTCACCCCGTCACCGTGTCACTTTGTCACCATGTCACCTTGTCACCCCATCACCATGTCACCAGGTCACCCCATCACCATGTCACTTTGTCACCATGTCACCTTGTCACCATGTATCCTTGTCACCATGCCACCTTGTTACCATGTCACCATGGCACCATGTCAGCTTGTCACCCCATCACCCCATCACCTTGTCACCCCATCACCATGTCACTTTGTCACCATGTCACCTTGTCACAATGTCACCATGTCACCAGGTCACCCCATCACCATGTCACTTTGTCACCATGGCACCTTGTCACCCCATCACCATGTCACCCCATCACCTTGTCACAATGTCACCCTGTCACCCCCGTCACCCCAACACCCCGTCACCCCATCTCCCTGTCACCCTGTTGCTTTGTCCCCCTGTCCCCCTGTCCCTTTGTCCCCCCGCCCCCCCTCACCATGGTGGAGTCCTCCCTGCTGAGGATGAGGAAGCCGTGCCGCTGCCCTTCGTCCTCGGGGGGGTCGGGGGCCGAAGGCTCCTTCTCTGCTGGGTCAGCTGCAGCGCTGGGCTCTGCCTGAGGGACAGGGGGACAAATGGGACAGATGGACAGGGGGACGGATGGACGGGGGGACAGGGGGACAGATGGACGGGGGACGGATGGATGTGGGGACAGATGGACAGGGGGAAAAGGGGACGGGGGGACAGGGGGACAGATGGACGGGGGGACAGATGGACAGGAGGACAGGGAGACAGATGGACGGGGGGATGGATGGATGGGGGGACAGGGGGACAGATGGACAGGAGGACAGGAAGACAGATGGACAGGGAGATGGATGGATGGAGGGACGGATGGATGGGGGACAGGGGAACAGATGGACAAGGGGACGGATGGACAGGAGGACAGGGAGACAGATGGACAGGGGGACATGGGGACACACAGACAGGTGCCACAAGGTGACACACAGAGATGGCACACAGGTGACACACAGAGGACACAAAGGTGACACAGAGGTGACAGAAGGTGACACACAGAGGTGCCACACACAGAGCTGACAGGCAGAGGTGACACACAGAGCTGACACACAAAGATGCCACGCAGAGCTGACACGAGGTGACACACAGAGGGGACACACAGAGGGGACACAGAAGTGACACAGAGGTGACACACAAAGGGGACACAGAGGGGACACACACAGAGGTGCCACAAGGCGACACAGAGGTGCCACACACAGAGGTGACACACAGAGGGGACACAGAGGGGACACACACACAAGTGACACCCAGAGGTGATACACAGAGGTGACACAGAGGTGCCACACACAGAGGTCACACAGAGGAGACAGAGGGGACTCAGAGGTGACACAGAAGTGCCACACACAGAGGTGACACAGAGGTGACACAAAGTGACACAGAGGTGACACACACAGAGGGGACACAGAGGAGCTACAAGGTGACACAGAGGTGACACAGAGGTGACACAGAGGTGACATAAGGTGACACAGAGGTGACACAGAGGTGACACAGAGGTGCCACACACACAGGTGACACAGAGGTGACACAGAGGTGACATAAGGTGACACAGAGGTGACATAAGGTGACATAAGGTGACACAGAGGTGACATAAGGTGACATAAGGTGACATAAGGTGACACAGAGGTGACATAAGGTGACACAGAGGTGACACAGAGGTGACATAAGGTGACATAAGGTGACACAGAGGTGACATAAGGTGACACAGAGGTGACACAGAGGTGACATAAGGTGACATAAGGTGACACAGAGGTGACATAAGGTGACACAGAGGTGACATAAGGTGACATAAGGTGACACAGAGGTGACATAAGGTGACATAAGGTGACATAAGGTGACATAAGGTGACACAGAGGTGACACAGAGGTGACATAAGGTGACATAAGGTGACACAGAGGTGACACAGAGGTGACACAGAGGTGACATAAGGTGACATAAGGTGACACAGAGGTGCCACACACAGAGGTGACACAGAGGTGACACAGAGGTGACACAGAGGTGACATAAGGTGACATAAGGTGACACAGAGGTGACATAAGGTCACATATGGTGACATAAGGTGACATAAGGTGACATAAGGTGACACAGAGGTGACATAAGGTGACATAAGGTGACATAAGGTGACACAGAGGTGACACAGAGGTGACACAGAGGTGACATAAGGTGACATAAGGTGACACAGAGGTGCCACACACAGAGGTGACACAGAGGTGACATAAGGTGACACAGAGGTGACACAGAGGTGACACAGAGGTGACATAAGGTGACATAAGGTGACACAGAGGTGACATAAGGTCACATATGGTGACATAAGGTGACATAAGGTGACATAAGGTGACACAGAGGTGACATAAGGTGACATAAGGTGACATAAGGTGACACAGAGGTGCCACACACAGAGGTGACACAGAGGTGACACAGAGGTGACACAGAGGTGACATAAGGTGACACAGAGGTGACATAAGGTCACATATGGTGACATAAGGTGACATAAGGTGACATAAGGTGACACAGAGGTGACATAAGGTCACATATGGTGACATAAGGTGACATAAGGTGACACAGAGGTGACACAGAGGTGACACAGAGGTGACATAAGGTGACATAAGGTGACATAAGGTGACATAAGGTGACATAAGGTGACACAGAGGTGACATAAGGTGACACAGAGGTGACACAGAGGTGAAATAAGGTGACATAAGGTGACACAGAGGCGCCCCAGAGGCACACGGCGCTGCTCACCCCGGCTCCCGGCGGCGCCAGCACGGTCCACATGTCGTAGCAGCCGGGCAGCTCAAACGTCGTCACCACCTGCGGGCGGACGCTGCGCTGCGGGGACAACGGGGCCATGGCGGGGCTGCTGGGGTCCGATGGGCGCTGGGGGGTGATGTGGGGTGATGTGGGGTGATGTGGGGTGCTATAGGGTGATATGGGGTGATATGGGGTGATGTGGGGTGATATAGGGTGCTATGGGGTGCTATGGGGTGCTGTGGGGTGCTATGGGGTGACGTGGGGTGATGTGGGGTGATATGGGGTGATATGGGGTGATGTGGGGTGATATGGGGTGCTATGGGGTGCTATGGGGTGATGCGGGGTGCTATGGGGTGATGTGGGGTGATATGGGGTGCTATGGGGTGATGTGGGGTGCTATGGGGTGATGTGGGGTGATGTGGGGTGATATGGGGTGCTGTGGGGTGATGTGGGGTGATGTGGGGTGCTGTGGGGTGCTATGGGGTGCTATGGGGTGCTGTGGGGTGCTATGGGGTGATGTGGGGTGCTATGGGGTGATATGGGGTGCTGTGGGGTGACGTGGGGTGATGTGGGGTGATATGGGGTGATATGGGGTGATGTGGGGTGATGTGGGGTGCTATGGGGTGATATGGGGTAATGTGGGGTGATGTGGGGTGCTATGGGGTGCTGTGGGGTGCTATGGGGTGCTATGGGGTGATATGGGGTGATATGGGGTGATGTGGGGTGATGTGGGGTGATATCAGGTGTTATGGGGTGCTGTGGGGTGCTATGGGGTGCTATGGGGTGCTATGGGGTGATGTGGGGTGATGTGGGGTGCTATAGGGTGCTATGGGGTGATATGGGGTGCTAAGGGGTGATGTGGGGTGATATGGGGTGATGTGTGGTGATATGGGGTTCTATGGGGTGCTGTGGGGTGCTATGGGTGCTGTGGGGTGCTATGGATGCTATGGGGTGATATGGGGTGCTGTGGGGTGATATGGGGTGCTATGGGGTGCTATGGGGTGCTATGGGGTGCTATGGGGTGATGTGGGGTGATGTGGGGTGCTATGGGGTGCTATGGGGTGATGTGGGGTGATATGGGGTGCTATGGGGTGCTATGGGGTGCTGTGGGGTCCTATGGGCGCTGGGGGGGTGATGTGGGGTGATGTGGGGTGATGTGGGGTGATATAGGGTGCTATGGGGTGCTATGGGGTGCTGTGGGGTGCTATGGGGTGATATGGGGTGATGTGGGGTGATGTGGGGTGATATAGGGTGCTATGGGATGCTATGGGGTGCTATGGGGTGCTATGGGGTGCTATGGGGTGATGTGGGGTGATGTGGGGTGATATGGGGTGATATAGGGTGCTATGGGGTGATATGGGGTGCTATGGGGTGCTATGGGGTGCTATGGGGTGATATGGGGTGCTATGGGGTGCTATGGGGTGATGTGGGGTGATGTGGCGTGATGTGGGGTGATGTGGGGTGATATGGGGTGATGTGGGGTGATATGGGGTGCTATGGGGCGATGTGGGGTGATGTGGGGTGCTATGGGGTGATGTGGGGTGCTATGGGGTGATATGGGGTGCTATGGGGTGATATGGGGTGCTGTGGGGTGATATGGGGTGATGTGGGGTGCTATGGGGTGATGTGGGGTGATATGGGGTGCTATGGGGTGCTATGGGGTGCTATGGGGTGATGTGGGGTGATATGGGGTGCTAAGGGGTGATATGGGGTGATGTGGGGTGCTATGGGGTGATATGGGGTGCTATGGGGTGCTATGGGGTGATGTGGGGTGCTATGGGGTGATATGGGGTGATGTGGGGTGCTATGGGGTGCTATGGGGTGATATGGGGTGATGTGGGGTGCTATGGGGTGATGTGGGGTGATATGGGGTGATATGGGGTGATGTGGGGTGCTATGGGGTGATATGGGGTGCTATGGGGTGCTATGGGGTGATGTGGGGTGATATGGGGTGATATGGGGTGCTATGGGGTGCTATGGGGTGATGTGGGGTGATATGGGGTGCTATGGGGGTGCTATGGGGTGATGTGGGGTGATATGGGGTGCTATGGGGTGATATGGGGTGATGTGGGGTACTATGGGGTGCTATGGGGTGCTATGGGGTGATGTGGGGTGCTATGGGGTGATATGGGGTGATGTGGGGTGCTATGGGGGGCTATGGGGTGATGTGGGGTGATGTGGGGTGATATGGGGTGATGTGGGGTGCTATGGGGTGCTATGGGGTGCTATGGGGTGCTATGGGGTGATGTGGGGTGCTATGGGGTGCTATGGGGTGCTATGGGGTGATATGGGGTGATATGGGGTGATGTGGGGTGATATAGGGTGCTATGGGGTGATATGGGGAGATATAGGGTGCTGTGGGGTGATATGGGGAGATATGGGGTGCTGTGGGGTGATGTGGGGTGAGATAGGGTGACATAGGGTGCTGTGGGGTGACACAGGGTGCTATGGGGTGCTATGGGTGCTATGGGGTGCTCTGGGATGATATAGGGTGCTATGGGGTGCTATGGGTGTTATGGGGTGATATAGGGTGACATAGGGTGCTGTGGGGTGATATGAGGAGATATGGGTGCTATGGTTGCTATGGGATGTTATAGGGTGCTATGGGGTGCTATGGGGGGCTATGGGGAGATATGGGGTGATGTGGGTAATATGGGGTGCTATGAAGAGATATGAGAAGATATGGGGTGCTATGGGGTGCTATGGGGTGCTATGGGTGCTATGGGGTGCTGTGGGGTGATATAGGGTGACATAGGGCGCTGTGGGTGCTGTAGGGTGATATGGGGTGCTATGGGTGCTATGGGGTGCTATGGGTGCTGTGGTGTGATATGGGGTGTGATGGGGAGCGATGGGGTGCTATGGGGTGCTGTGGGGTGCTATGGGTGCTATGGGATGATATGGGGTGACATATGGGAGCTATGGGGTGCTATGGGGAGATCTGGGGTTCTATGGGGAGCTATGGGGCAGCTATGGGGCAGCTATGCAGCAGCTACAGGGCAGCCATGGGGCAGCAGGGACCCAAAGAGCTGTGGGGCAGGGCTACAGAGCAGGGCAGTGGGGGCAGCGCTATGGGGCAGGGCTACGGGGCAGGGATGGGGGGCAGCGCTATGGGGCAGGGCTACAGGGCAGGGCTGTGGGGCAGCGCTATGGGGCAGCGCTACAGGGCAGCGCTATGGGGCAGCGCTATGGGACAGCGCTATGGGGCAGGGCTACAGGGCAGGGATGGGGGGCAGCGCTATGGAGCAGCGCTATGGGGCAGGGCTACAGGGCAGCGCTATGGGGCAGCGCTATGGGGCAGGGCTACAGGGCAGGGATGGGGGGCAGCGCTATGGAGCAGCGATATGGGGCAGGGCTACAGGGCATGGCTGGGGGGCAGGGCTACAGGGCAGCGCTATGGGGCAGCGCTATGGGGCAGGGCGGTGGGGCAGAGACGCCCCATAGGGTTGCAGAGGTGTGGCCGGCAAATACAGACAGCGCCCCCTTGCGGCGCCGCCCTGGTTCAACCGGCAGCGGCTGCTGTGGCACCAAAACCGGATCCGGGGGAACAGAGAGAACCGCCGGAACGGAGCTGTGCGGGGGGGGGGGGGGGGCTGATGGGGACATGATGGGGACATTGGGGACATTGGGGACATTGGGGACACCATGGGGACACGATGGGGACATGATGAGGCTGTGGGTTGTGGGGCTGTGGGCTGTGGTTGTGGGGCTGTGGTTGTGGGGCTGTGGGTTGTGGGGCTGTGGCTGTGGGGCTGTGGATTGTGGGGCTGTGGTTGTGGGGCTGTGGGTTGTGGGGCTGTGGGTTGTGGGGCTGTGGCTGTGGGGCTGTGGTTGTGGGGCTGTGGGGCTGTGGCTGTGGGGCTGTGCTTTATGGGGCTGTGGCTGTGGGGCTGTGGCTGTGGGGCTGTGGGGCTGTGGCTGTGGGGCTGTGGTTGTGGGGCTGTGGCTGTGGGGCTGTGGCTGTGGGGCTGTGGGGCTGTGGCTGTGGGGCTGTGGTTGTGGGGCTGTGGCTGTGGGGCTGTGGGGCTGTGGGTTGTGGGGCTGTGGCTGTGGGGCTGTGGGGCTGTGGCTGTGGGGCTGTGCTTTATGGGGCTGTGGCTGTGGGGCTGTGGCTGTGGGGCTGTGGTTGTGGGGCTGTGGCTGTGGGGCTGTGGCTGTGGGGCTGTGGTTGTGGGGCTGTGGGGCTGTGGGGCTGTGGGGCTGTGGGTTGTGGGGCTGTGGGGCTGTGGCTGTGGGGCTGTGGTTGTGGGGCTGTGGTTGTGGGGCTGTGGCTGTGGGGCTGTGGTTGTGGGGCTGTGCTTTATGGGGCTGTGGCTGTGGGGCTGTGCCTGTGGGGCTGTGCTTTATGGGGCTGTGGGTTGTGGGGCTGTGGCTGTGGGGCTGTGGATTGTGGGGCTGTGGGGCTGTGGGGCTGTGGGGCTGTGGGTTGTGGGGCTGTGGTTGTGGGGCTGTGGGGCTGTGGTTGTGGGGCTGTGGGGCTGTGGGGCTGTGGGGCTGTGGGTTGTGGGGCTGTGGGGCTGTGGTTGTGGGGCTGTGGTTGTGGGGCTGTGGTTGTGGGGCTGTGGCTGTGGGGCTGTGGTTGTGGGGCTGTGCTTTATGGGGCTGTGGCTGTGGGGCTGTGCCTGTGGGGCTGTGGTTGTGGGGCTGTGCTGTATGGGGCTGTGGCTGTGGCTGCAGGGCGGTGCGTTATGGGGCGGCAGGCGGCACCTGCAGCACGGACAGGGCGCCGTTCTTGCCGTATCCGGAGCACAGCACCACCTCCAGGTCCGGTTCAGGGCTGTTCTGGAACTGTGGGGACACGGAGGGGACAGGGGGCACCGTCAGCATCCCAGAGCAGCTGGGGACGTCGAGGGGACGTGGGGACACCGAGGGGACGTGGGGACAATGAGGGGACGTGGGGACAATGAGGGGACGTGGGGACAATGAGGGGACGTGGGGACATCAAAGGGACATCGAGGGGAGATGGGGACATCGTGGGGACATCATGGGGACGTGGGGGACACGAAGGGGGTGTGGGGACAATGAGGGGACGTGGGGACAATGAGGGGATATGGGGACATCAAAGGGACATTTAGGGGATATGGGGACATCGAGGGGACATGGGGACACTGAGGGGGTGTGGGGATGTGGGGACATGGGGACATTGAGGGGGTATGGGGACATCAAAGGGACATCGAGGGGAGATGGGGACATGAAAGGGATATGGGGACATTTAGGGGACATGGGGGACATTGTGGGGACGTGGGGACATGAAAGGAACATGGGGACATTTAGGGGATATGGGGACATCAAAGGGACATCGAGGGGGACATGGGGACATGAAAGGGATATGGGGACATTTAGGGGATATGGGGGACATCAAAGGGACATCGAGGGGGACATGGGGACATGGAAGGGATATGGGGACATTTAGGGGACATGGGAACATGGAAGGGATATGGGGACATTTAGGGGATATGTGGGACATCGAGGGGACATGGGAACATGGAAGGGATATGGGGACATTTAGGGGATATGGGGACATCAAGGGGACATGGGGACATGAAAGGGATATGGGGACATTTAGGGGATATGGGGACATCGAGGGGACATGGGAACATGGAAGGGATATGGGGACATTTAGGGGATATGGGGACATCAAGGGGACATTGGGGACATGAAAGGGATATGGGGACATTTAGGGGATATGGGGACATCAAGGGGACATGGGGACATGAAAGGGATATTGGGGACATTTAGGGGATATGGGGACATCAAGGGGACATGGGAACATGGAAGGGATATGGGGACATTTAGGGGATATGGGGACATCAAGGGGACATGGGAACATGGAAGGGATATGGGGACATTTAGGGGACATGGGGACATCGTGGGGACATGAAAGGAACATGAGGACATTTAGGGGACGTGGGGACACTGTGGGGACATGGGAACATGGAAGGGATATGGGGACATTCAGGGATATGGGGACATCAAAGGGACATCGAGGGGACATGGGGACACTGAGGGGGGTGTGGGGATGTGGGGGACATCGTGGGGATGTGGAGACATCGAAGGGAAATGGGGACACTGAGAGGATATGGGGACATTGTGGGGATATGGGGACATTTAGGGGACATGGGGACATTGTGGGCATATGGGGACATCAAAGGGATACGGGGACATCAAAGGGACATGGTGATATACAGCGATATGGGGACAGGGTGACACAAAGACACGGTGACAGAGTGACACGGTAACATGGTGACACGGTGACACCCTGACTTGGTGGCACAGTGACACAATGACACGGTGACAAAGTGACACGGTGACACGATGACACCTTGACTTGGTGACATGGTGACACAATGACAGGGTGACACAGTGATTTGGTGACACAGTGACACGGTGACAAAGTGACACAGGTGACACCCTGACTTGGTGACATGGTGACACAATGACATGGTGACAAAGTGACACAGTGACACAATGACACGGTGACAAAGTGACATGGTGACACGGTGACAAAGTGACACGGTGACAAAGTGACACAGTGACACAGTGACACGGTGACATGGTGACACAGTGACCACGGTGACACAGTGACACGGTGACAAAGTGACACAGTGACACAGTGACACGGTGACACGGTGACACAGTGACACAGTGACAGGGTGACACGGTGACACAGTGATTTGGTGACACAGTGACACGGTGACACCCTGACTTGGTGACACGGTGACACAGTGACGCAGTGATTTGGTGACAAAGTGACATGGTGACACAATGACACAGTGACACAATGACACGGTGACACGGTGACACAGTGATTTGGTGACACAGTGATTTGGTGACACGGTGACACGGTGACAAAGTGACACAGTGACACAGTGATGTGGTGACACAGTGACACAGTGATTTGGTGACACGGTGACACAGTGATTTGGTGACAAAGTGACATGGTGACACAATGACACAGTGACACAATGACACGGTGACACGGTGACACAGTGATTTGGTGACACAGTGATTTGGTGACACGGTGACACAGTGACCACGGTGACACGGTGACAAAGTGACATGGTGACACAGTGACACGATGACACGGTGACAAAGTGACACGGTGACACAGTGACACAGTGACACGGTGACAAAGTGACACGGTGACACAGTGACACGGTGACACGATGACACCCTGACTTGGTGACACGGTGACACAGTGACACAGTGATTTGGTGACAGACATGGATTTGGTGACACGGGGACACGGTGACATGGTGACACAGTGATTTGGTGACACAGTGATTTGGTGACACAGTGACACAGTGACAAGGTGACACAGTGACAAGGTGACACGGGGCCCCACCGCTCACCTCCTCGGACAGGAAGGCCGGCTCTCCCATGGCAGCGTTGGCGCAGGGCCCGATGTTGAGGATGCTGTCACACACCTTGGGGGGGGGTTGAGGCGACACGAGGAGGGGTGACACAGCGCCACGGCGTCACCAGGGGTGGGGACGAGGAGGGGGACAACGTGGGGACGGACCTCGAAGGAGAACGTGGCCAACTGGGTGCCCGACTGCGCCTCGCTGCCGTACACCTCGATCTCATCCACCTCGTCCTGAGCCGCTGACTTCCCTCCTGGGGGGGGGGGACAGGGGGACAGGGGGACAGGGGGACAGGGTCACCGCCACCCCCCCAGTGTCACCTCCCCCCCCCAGTGTCACCTCCCCCCCCCCCCCCCCCGGTGTCACCTCCCCCCTCACAGGGGTCACCCTCCCTCCCCCCATAACACCCCATGGGGACACCATAGTGGCACCCCCCCCCCCGAGTGTCACCTCCCCCCCAGTGTCACCTCCCCCTTCACAGGGTCACCCTCCCCCCATCGCTTCCCCCCCCCCTCCCAAATGTCACCTCCCCCCCCCCCCTCAGTGTCACCTCCCCCCCTCACAGGGTCACCTCCCTCCCCATAACACCCCATGGGGACACCACAGGGTGACACTGCCACCCCCTAAGTGTCACCTCCCCCCCCCAGTGTCACCTCCCCCCCCCCCAGTGTCACCTCCCCCTTGACAGGGTCACCTCCCCCTATCGTTCCCCCCCCCCCAGTGTCACCTCCCCCCTCACAGGGTCACCTCCCTCCCCCACAACACCCCATGGGGACACCATAGTGGCACCCCCCGCCCCCGAGTGTCACCTCCCCCCCAGTGTCACCTCCCCCCTTCACAGGGTCACCTCCCCCTATCGCCTCCCCCCCCCTCCCAAGTGTCACCTTCCCCCCCCCCAGTGTCACCTCCCCCCTCACAGTGTCACCTCCCTCCCCCATCACACCCCATGGGGACACCACATGGCACCCCCCCCCCCTCAGTGTCACCTCCTCCCCCCTCAGTGTCACCTCCCCCCTCACAGGGTCACCTCCCTCCCCATAACACCCCATGGGGACACCACAGGGTCACCGCCACCACCCCCAAGTGTCACCTCCCTCCCTCCCCCCCCCCCAGTGCCACCTCCCCCCCCCCAGTGTCACCCTCCCCCCCCCAGTGCCACCTCCTCCCCCCCAGTGCCCACCTCCCCCCTCACAGGGTCACCTCCCTCCCCATAACACCCCATGGGGCCACCACAGGGTCACTGCCACCCCCCAAGTGTCACCTCCCCCCCCAGTGTCACCTCCCCCCCCCCCAGTGTCACCTCCCCCTTCACAGGGTCACCTCCACCTATCGTTCCCCCCCTCCTCCCAGTGTCACCTCCCCCCCTCAGTGTCACCTCCCCCCCTCACAGGGTCACCTCCCTCCCCATCACACCCATGGGGACACCACAATGCCACCCCCCCCCCCCAATGTCACCTCCCCCCCCCCCCCCCATTGTCACCTCCCCCTTCACAGGGTCACCTCCCCCTATCGTTCCCCCCCCCCCAGTGTCACCTCCCCCCTCACAGGGTCACCTCCCTCCCCATCACACCCCATGGGGACACCCACAGTGGCACCCTCCCCCCCCCAGTGTCACCCTCCCCCCTCACAGGGTCACTTCCCCCTATCACTTCCCCCCCCCCCAAGTGTCACCTCCCCCCTCACAGGGTCACCTCCCTCCTCATCACACCCCATGGGGACACCACAGGGTCACCGCCACCTCACAAGTGTCACCCACCCCCCCCCCCAGTGTCACCACCCCCCCCCCCAGTGTCACCTCCACCCCTCCCCGTGTCACCTCCCCTTCACTGTGTCACCTCCCCCCCCAGTGTCACCTTCCCCCCCCCTCAGTGTCACTCCCCCCCAGTGTCACCTTCCCCCCACCCAGTGTCACCTCCCCCCCCACAGTGCCACCTCCCCCCCCCCCAGTGTCACTTCCTCCTCCCAGTGTCACCTCCTCCCCCCCAGTGTCACCTCCCCCTCACAGGGTCACCTCCCTCCCCCATCACACCCCATGGGGACACATAGTGGCACCCCTCCCCCAGTGTCACCTCCCCCTATCGTTCCCCCCCCCCCCAAAGTGTCACCTCCCCCCTCACAGGGTCACCTCCCTCCCCCATCACACCCCCATGGGGACACCACAATGCCACCCCCCTCCAGTGTCACCTCCCCCTTCACAGGGTCACCTCCCCCTATCACTTCCCCCCCCCTCCCAAGTGTCACCTCTCCCCCCCCAGTGTCACCTCCCCCCCCCACCCAGTGTCACCCTCCCCCCCCACAGTGTCACCTCCCCCCTCCCAGGGTCACCTCCCTCCCCATCACACCCCATGGGGACACCACAGTGGCACCCCCTCCCCCCCCCCCAGTGTCACCTCCCCATGCAGTGTCACCTCCCCCTATCGTTCCCCCCCCACCCAGTGTCACCTCCCCCCCCCCTCTGTGTCACCTTCCCCCTCACAGGGTCACCTCCCTCCCCAGAACACCCCATGGGGACACCACAGTGCCACCACAGTGGCACCTCCCCCCCCAGTGTCACCTCCCCCCCCTCCAGTGCCACCTCCCCCCCCCCCTCAGTGTCACCTCCCCCCCTCCAGTGCCACCTCCCCCCCCCCTCAGTGTCACCTCCTCTCCCCAGTGTCACCTCCTCCCCCCCAGTGCCACCTCCTCCCCCCCAGTGCCACCTCCCCCCTCACAGGGTCACCTCCCTCCCCATCACACCCCCATGGGGACACCACAGGGTCACCGCCACCCCCCAAGTGTCACCTCCCCCTCCCCCTCCCCCCGCCCAGTGTCACCTCCCCCCCCAAGTGTCACCTCCCCCCCTCTCCTCCCCCCCAGTGTCACTCCCCCCCCTGGTGTCACCTCCCCCTCACAGGGTCACCTCCCCCTATCGCTTCCCCCCCCCCAGTGTCACCTCCCCCTTCACAGTGTCACCTCCCTCCCCATCACACCCCCATGGGGACACCACGGTGGCACAATGTCACCTGTCCCCTCCCACAGTGTCACCTCCCCCCCATGGGGACAGCAGGGGACACCACAGTGTCCCCCTCCCCCCACTGTCACCTCCCCCTCCCCCTAAAATGTCACCTCTTCCCAAAGTGTCACCACCCCCCCCCCCCCAAAATGTCACCTCCCCCCCTTGGGGACATCACAGTGGCACAGTGGCACCTGAGCCCCCAAAGTGTCACCAACCCCCCCCCCCAATGTCCCCATTGTCACCAACCTGCCCACGGCCCCGATGACTCCGAGCGCTTCTTCTTGGTTGGGGGCTCCTCCTGTGCGGGGACACAGAATGGGGACATGGGGACAGCAGCATCACCAGACATGGGGACACAGAATGGGGACAAAAGTGCCACCAGGACATGGGGACACAGAATGGGGACATGGGGACAAAAGTGTCACCAGACATGGGGACACAGAATGGGGACAGCAGTGCCACCAGGACAAGGGGACACAGAATGGGGACATAGGGACAAAAGCGTCACCAGATATGGGGACATGGGGACAGCAGTGTCACCAGGACATGGGGACACAGAATAGGGACATGGGGACAAAAGTGTCACCAGATATGGGGACACAGGGACACAGAATGGGGACACAGGGACAGCAGTGCCATCAGGACATGGGGATGCAGAATGGGGACATGGGGACAACAGTGTCACCAGATATGGGGACACAGAATGGGGACAAAAGTGCCACCAAGACATGGGGACACAGAATGGGGACATGGGGACAAAAGCGTCACCAGATATGGGGACACAGAATGGGGACAGCAGTGCCACCAGGACATGGGGATGGAGAATGGGGACATGGGGACAGCAGTGTCACCAGGACATGGGGACACAGAATGGGGACAAAAGTGCCACCAGGACAAGGGGACACAGAATGGGGACATGGGGGACAGCAGTGACACCAGATATGGGGACATGGGGACAGCAGTGCCACCAGGACATTGGGGACACAGAATGGGGACATGGGGACAGCAGTGCCACCAGATATGGGGACACAGAATGGGGACATGGGGACAAAAGTGTCACCAGACATGGGGACATGGGGACAGCAGTGCCACCAGGATATGGGATGGAGAATGGGGACATGGGGACAAGCAGTGTCACCAGGACATGGGGAACACAGAATGGGGACAGCAGTGCCACCAGGACAAGGGGACACAGAATGGGGACATGGGGACAAAAGTGTCACCAGACATGGGGACACAGAATGGGGACAGCAGTGTCACCAGGACATGGGGATGCAGAATGGGGACAAAAGTGCCACCAGGACAAGGAGACACAGAATGGGGACATGGGGACAGCAGTGACACCAGATATGGGGACATGGGACAGCAGTGCCACCAGGACATGGGGACACAGAATGGGGACATGGGGACAGCAGTGCCACCAGATATGGGGACACAGAATGGGGACATGGGGACAAAAGTGTCACCAGACATGGGGACATGGGGACAGCAGCGCCACCAGGACATGGGGATGCAGAATGGGGACATGGGGACAGCAGCATCACCAGACATGGGGACACAGAATGGGGACAAAAGTGCCACCAGGACACGGGGGGGGGGGGGGACACAGAGACCAGGGGGAGGTGGCCATGGGGACATCGCCATGGCGGGGACACGGTGGCCATGGGGACACCAGCAAGGCGGGGACGTGGGGACCCAACGGTGGGGACATGGTGGCAGCAGAGACATGGGGACATGGGGACATGGGGACATGGGGACACAGTGAGGATGGGGATCTCCAACGACCCCCAGTGACCTCAATGACCCCAACGACCTTCAATGACCCCCCAATGACCCCAATGACCCCCAGTGACCTCAACGACCCCCAACAACCCTCAATGATCCCCAATGACCCCAATGACCCCTCCATGACCTCAATGACCCCAATGACCTCCATCAACCCCCAATGACCCCCATTGACCCCCAACGACCCCTCCATGACCTCAATGACCCCCAACGACGCCCAATGACCTCCATCAACCCCCAATGACCTCCATCAACCCCCAATGACCCCCATTGACCCCAATGACCCCAACGACCCCTCCATGACCCCAATGACCCCCAATGACCCCTCCATGACCTCAATGACCCCCAACGACGCCCAATGACCTCCATCAACCCCCAATGACCCCCATTGACCCCAATGACCCCCAACGACCCCTCCATGACCTCAATGACCCCCAATGACGCCCAATGACCTCCATCAACCCCCAATGACCTCCATCAACCCCCAATGACCCCCATTGACCCCAATGACCCCAACGACCCCTCCATGACCCCAATGACCCCCAATGACCCCTCCATGACCTCAATGACCCCCAACGACGCCCAATGACCCCAATGATCTCCATCAACCCCCAATGACCCCCATTGATCCCAATGACCCCCAACGACCCCTCCATGACCTTAATGACCCCCAACGACGCCCAATGACCTCCATCAACCCCCAATGACCCCCATTGACCCCAACGACCCCCAATGACCCTCAATGACCTCAATGACCCCCAATGAACCCCAAACAACCCCCAATAACCCCAAATGACCTTAATGACCCCAATGACCCCCAACAACCCCAACAACTCCCAATGACCCCAATGACCCCAATGATGACCCCCAACGATGCCCAATGACCCCCAACAACCCCTAACGACCTCAATGACCCCACAACGACCCCAACGACCCCCAATAACCTCAATGACCCCAAGGATGAGCCCCAATGATACTCAGTGACCCCAACAACCCCCAATGACAACCAATGACCCCAATGACCCCCAGCGAACCCCAACAACCCCAATGACCCCCAACGACCTCAATGACCCCACGACCCCCATCGACCCAAATGACCCCAATGACCTCCAATGATCTCAATGATCCCCCAACGACCCCCAACGACCCCCAACCACCACAACGACCCCCAATGACCTCAATGACCCTCAATGATCCCCAATGACCCCCAACGACCTCAATGACCCCACGACCCCCATCGACCCAAATGACCCCAATGACCTCCAATGATCTCAACGATCCCCAACAACCCACAATGACCCCCAGCGACCCCCAACGACCTCAATGACCCCCAATGACAACCAATGACCCCCAACGATCCCAACGACCCCCCATGACCCCCAATGACCCCAACAACCCCCAATGACCTCAACGACCCTCAATGATCCCCAATGACCCCCATCGACCCCAATGACCTCCAATGATCTCAACGATCCCCAACGACCCACACTGATCCTAACGAACCCAACGACCCCCAATAACATCTTCGACCCCATGACCCCCAACAACCCCTGAATGCAATGACCTCAATGACCCCCAAGGACCCTCAATGACCCCCAATGACCCCCAACGACCCCTAACGGCCTCAATGACCCCACAATGACCCCAACGACCCCAATGACCTCAATGACCCCAATGATGACCCCCAACGACGCCCAATGACCCCAACAACCCCCAACGACAACCAGTGACCCCAATGACCCCCAATGACCCCAAGGATGACAACCAGTGACCCCCAACGACCCCAACGACCCCCAATGACCCCCAACGACCCCCAACAATGCCCAATGACCCCAACAACCCCCAATGACAACCAGTGACCCCAATGACCCCCAATGACCTCAATGACCCCAATGACCACCAATGACACCCAATGACCCCAAGGATGACAACCAATGACCCCAACGACCCCCAATGACCTCAATGACCCCAACGACCCCCAACAACTCCCAATGACCCCAACAACCCCCAATGACAACCAGTGACCCCAATGATCCCCAATGACCCCCAATGACCCCCAATGACCCCAAGGATGACAACTAGTGACCCGTAACGACCCCAACGACCCCCAATGACCCCCAACGACCCCAACGACCCCCAATGACCTCAATGACCCCAATGATGACCGCCAACAACACCCAATGACCCCAACAACCCCCAATGACAACCAATGACCCCAACAACCCCCAATGACAACCAATGACCCCAACGACCCCCAATGACAACCAATGACCCCAATGACCCCCAATGACACCCAATGACCCCAAGGATGACAACCAGTGACCCCTAACGACCCCAATGACCCCCAATGACCCCAACGACCCCCAATGACCTCAATGACCCCAAGGATGACAACCAATGACCCCCAATGACCCCAACAACCCCCAATGACAACCAGTGACCCCAATGACCCCCAATGACCCCCAATGACCCCCAATGACCCCAATGACCCCCAATGACCCCAAGGCTGACAACCAATGACCCCAACGACCCCAACGACCCCCAATGACCTCAATGACCCCAATGATGACCCCCAACGACGCCCAATGACCCCCCAACAACCCCCAATGACAAGCAATGACCCCAATGACCCCCAATGACCCCAAGGATGACAACCAGTGACCCCTAACGACCCCAACGACCCCCAATGACCCCCAATGACCCCAACAACCCCCAATGACAACCAGTGACCCCAATGACCCCAATGACAACCAATGACCCCAAGGCTGACAACCAATGACCTCTAACGACCCCAACAACCCCCAATGACCTCAATGACCCCAATGACCCCCAATGACCCCAAGGCTGACAACCAATGACCCCTAACGACCCCAACGACCCCCAATGACCCCAACGACCCCCAATGACCTCAATGACCCCAATGATGACCCCCAACGACGCCCAATGACCTCAATGACCCCCAATGACAAGCAATGACCCCAATGGCACCAAGGATGACAACCAATGACCCCTAACGACCCCAACGACCCCCAATGACCTCAATGACCCCAATGATGACCCCCAACGACCCCCAATGACCCCAACAACCCCTAATGACAACCAATGACCCCAATGACCCCAAGGATGACAACCAATGACCCCTAACAACCCCAACGACCCCCAACCACCTGTTTGTCCTGCTGCTCCTTGGCGCCCCCTGGTGGCGCGTCCTGCAGCTTCTCGGTGTATTTGAGCAGCAGCGAATTGCCCAGCCGGGAACCCAGGAACAGAAAACCCGGCTCAAGGGTCACCATCTGGGGGGGGAGGAGGGGACATTGGGGACAACGAGGGGGACATTGGGGAGAGGGGGAGATTCGGGGAGTTGGGGACACTGGGGGAAGGGAGACATTGGGGGCATTGGGGGGCTTGAAGGGGTGGGGGACACTGGGGGGGTTGGGGGTGACCTTAGGGGAGTTGGGGATGTTGGGGAGGTTGAGAGGGTTGGGGACATTGAGGGGGTTGGGGACACTGGGGGCATTGGGGGAGGTTGAGGGGGTGGGGGACATTGGGGGGCTTGAGGGGGTTGGGGACATTGAAGGGGTTGGGGGGGTTGGGGACATTGAAGGGGTTGGGGGGGACATTAGGGACAATGGGGAGTTGGGGACATTGGGGAAGGATTGGGAGGTTGGGGACATTGAGGGAGTTGGGGGGGGACATTAGGGACATTGGGGAGTTGGGGACATTGGGCAGGTTGAGGGGGTTGGGGACATTGGGGAAGGATTGGGGGGGTTGGGGACATTGGGGGGCTTGAGGGGGTTGGGGACATTGAGGGGGTTGGGGGGGGACATTAGGGACATTGGGGAGTTGGGGACATTGGGCAGGTTGAGGGGGTTGGGGACATTGGGGAAGGATTGGGGGGGTTGGGGACATTGGGGGGCTTGAGGGGGTGGGGGACATTGGGGGGTTGGGGATGTTGGGGGGGTTGGGAGGGTTGAGGGGGTTGGGGACACTGGGGGGACGTTAGGGGAGTAGGGGACACTGGGGACGCTGGGGAGGTGGGGGACATTGGGGAGGGAAGGATTGGGGGGGGTTGGTGACACTGGGGGGGTTGGGGGGGCTTGAGGGGGAGGGGGACATTGGGGGGTTTGGGGGGGTGGGGGACGGGGAATTAAAACTGGGGGGGTGGGGATGGGGGGGGTTGGGGACATGGGGGGGTTGGGGACAGTTGGGGACATGGGGGGTGGGGATGGGGGGTGGAGACTGGGGGGAATTGGGAATAGGGGGGGTTGGGGGGATTTGGGGATGCAGACGTTTGGGGATGGGGGGAGTGGGGACAGGGGGGAATTGGGGACATTGGGGCAGTGGGGATGGGGGGGTTGGGGGCATTGGGGGAGTGGGGAGATGGGGGGGGTTGGGGGGATTTGGGGATGCAGGGGTTTGGGGATAGGGGGGAATTGAGGCTGGGGGTGTTGGGATGAGGGGGGTTGGGGACATGGAGGATGGGGATATGGGGGGATTGGGGATGCAGGATTTGGGGGATGGGGGCAGTGGGGACAGGGGGGAATTGGGGACATTGGGGCAGTGGGGATGGGGGGGTTGGGGACATGGGGGGGGAGACGGGGGGGTTGGGGACATGGGGGGGTTGGGGACACGGGGGAGTTGGGGATATGGGGGGGTTTGGGGACATGGGGGGGTTTGGGGATATGGGGGGGTTGGGGACATGGGGGGGTTGGGGACACGGTGGGGTTGGGGACATGGGGGGGTTTGGGGACATGGGGGGGTTTGGGGATATGGGGGGGTTGGGGACATGGGGGGGTTGGGGACACGGGGGGGTTTGGGGACACGGGGGGGTTGGGGACACGGGGCTGGGACTCACGCAGGTGGTGAGGACGCTGGCGGCCGCTTTGTCGAAGTGGAAGGAGCGGACGCTGCGCATCCCGTCCGTAATGAGAGTCAGCACGTAACTGAGGGACAGGCAGGGACAGCGGGATGGGGACAATGGGTAACAATGGGATGGGGACAATGGGTAACAATGGGATGGGGACAGTGAGCGACAATGGGATGGGGACAGTGGGATGGGGACAGTGAGCGACAATGGGATGGGGACAGTGGGTAACAATAGGATGGGGACAGTGAGCGACAGTGGGATGGGGACAATGGGATGGGGACAGTGAGTGACAATGGGATGGGGACAATGGGTAACAATAGGATGGGGACAGTGAGCGACAGTGGGATGAGGACATTGAGTGACAATGGGATGGGGACAGTGAGCGACAGTGGGATGGGGAGAGTGGGTAACAATGGGATGGGGACAATGGGTAACAATAGGATGGGGACAGTGAGGGACAATGGGATGGGGACACTGAGTGACAATGGGATGGGGGCAATGGGTAACAATAGGATGGGGGCAATGGGTAACAATAGGATGGGGACACTGAGTGACAGTGGGATGGGGACAATGGGTAACAATGGGATGGGGGCAATGGGTAACAATAGGATGGGGACATTGCGTGACAGTGGGATGGGGACAATGGGATGGGGGACAGTGAGTGACAATGGGATGGGGACAGTGAGGGACAAAGGGATGGGGACAACGGGATGGGGACAATGGGATGGGGACAGTGAGTGACAGCGGGATGGGGACAGTGAGTGACAAAAGGATGGGGACAATGGGTAACAATAGGATGGGACAGTGAGTGACAATGGGATGGGGACAATGGGATGGGGACAGTGAGTGACAATGGGATGGGGACAGTGGGATGGGGGCAATGGGATGGGGACGTTGAGTGACAGCGGGATGGGGACAAGGGCATGGGGACAGTGAGTGACAAAAGGATGGAGACAGTGAGGGACAAAGGGATGGGGACAACGGGATGGGGACAATGGGATGGGGGCAATGGGATGGGGACAGTGAGTGACAGTGGGATGGGGACAGTGAGTGACAATGAGATGGGGACAAGGGGATTGGGGCAATGGGATGGATGACAGCGAGTGACAATGGGATGGGGACAATGGGATGGGGACATTAAGTCACAAGAGGATGGGGACAATGGGTAACAATGGGATGGGGACAGTGAGTGACAAGAGGATGGAGGCAGTGAGTGACAATGGGACAGGGACAATGGGGGATGGTGACAATGGGGGGGTGATGACAATGGGGGGAGATGCCATTGGGAATGGGGACAATGTGGGAGGGGGACAATGGGTGACAATGGGGGGGTGGTGACAATGGGGATGGGGACAATGGGGGGTGATGACAATGGGGGGAGGTGACATTGGGTGACAATGGGGGGTGGTGACATTGGGGAATGGTGACCATGGGGATGGGGCCAATGGGGGGTGGTGACAATGGGTGACAATGGGGGATGGTGACATTGGGGGACGGTGACACTGGGGGGTGGTGACAATGGGTGACAAAGGTAGGTGGTGACAATGGGAATGGTTACAATGGGGATGGGGACAATGGGGGGTGGTGACAATGGGTGACAATGGGGGATGGTGACAATGGGGGGTGGTGACCATGGGGATGGGGACAATGGGGGGTGGTGACAATGGGGGGGTGATGACAATGGGGGGAGGTGACATTGGGTGACAATGGGGGCTGGTGACAAGGGGGGTGGTGACAATGGAGGGTGGTGACAATGGGGATGGGGACAATGGGGGGTGGTGACAATGGGTGACAATGGGGGACAGTGACACTGGGGATGGGGACAATGGGGGGTGGTGACAATGGGTGGCAATGGGGGGCGATGACAATGGCGGTGACGATGGCGGGTGGTGCCAATGGGAATGGTGACAATGGGGCTGGGGACAGTGGGGATGGGGACAATGGGTGACAATAGGGGATGGTGACACTGGGGGATGGTGACACTGGAGGGTGGTGACAATGGGGGGTGATGACGATGGGAATGGTGATACTGGGGACGGGGACAATGGGGGGTGGTGACAATGGGTGACAATGGGGGTGGTGACATTGGGGGATGGTGACACTGGGGGTGGTGACATTGGGTGACAATGGGGGGGTGATGACAATGGTGGGTGGTGACAATGGGAATGGTTACGATGGGGATGGGGACAATGGGGGGTGGTGACAATGGGTGACAATGGGGGGGTGGTGACAATGGGGGGTGGTGACCATGGGGATGGGGACAATGGGGAGGTGATGACAATGGGGAGAGGTGACATTGGGTGACAATGGGGGCTGGTGACAAGGGGGGTGGTGACAATGGGAATGGTGACAATGGGGATGGGGACAATGGGGGGTGATGACAATGGGTGACAATGGGGGGTGATGACAATGGGGGACGGTGACAATGGGGGGTGGTGACAATGGGGATGGGGACAATGGGGGGTGGGGACAATGGGTGACAATGGGGGGAGGTGACATTGGGTGACATTGGGGGGTGGTGACATTGGGGGATGGTGACAATGGGGGGAGGTGACATTGGGTGACAATGGGGGATGGTGACATTGGGGGATGGTGACACTGGGGGTGGTGACAATGGAGGGTGGTGACAATGGGGATGGGGACAATGGGGGGTGGTGACAATGGGTGGCAATGGGGGGCGATGACAATGGCGGTGACAATGGCGGGTGGTGCCAATGGGAATGGTGACAATGGGGCTGGGGACAGTGGGGATGGGGACAATGGGTGACAATAGGGGATGGTGACACTGGGGGATGGTGACACTGGAGGGTGGTGACAATGGGGGGTGATGACGATGGGAATGGTGATACTGGGGACGGGGACAATGGGGGGTGGTGACAATGGGTGACAATGGGGGTGGTGACATTGGGGGATGGTGACACTGGGGGTGGTGACATTGGGTGACAATGGGGGGGTGATGACAATGGTGGGTGGTGACAATGGGAATGGTTACGATGGGGATGGGGACAATGGGGGGTGGTGACAATGGGTGACAATGGGAGGGTGGTGACAATGGGGGGGTGGTGACAATGGGTGACAATGGGGGACAGTGACACTGGGGATGGGGACAATGGGTGACAATAGGGGATAGTGACACTGGGGGATGGTGACACTGGGGGGTGGTGACAATGGGGGGTGATAACAATGGGAATGGTGATACTGGGGATGGGGACAATGGGGGGTGATGACAATGGGGATGGGGACAATGGGGAGGTGATGACAATGGGGATGGGGACAATGGGGGGTGGTGACCATGGGTGACAATGGGGGGAGGTGACATTGGGTGACATTGGGGGGTGGTGACATTGGGGGATGGTGACACTGGGGGGTGGTGACAGTGGGTGACAATGGGGGGGGATGACAATGGGGGGTGGTGACCATGGGGATGGGGCCAATGGGGAGGTGATGACAATGGGGGGTGGTGACAACGGGTGACAATGGGGGGAGGTGACATTGGGTGACAATGGGGGGAGGTGACATTGGGTGACAATGGGGGCTGGTGGCACGGGGGTCCCACTCACATCTCGCCTCCCTTGAGGGAAATCACCATCTTGTCGTAGGAGATGAAGGCGGCCTGGGCGCAATCCAGCGTCAGCCGAACGCCGTCCTGCATGCCTGCGGGGGGACGGACGGACGGACGTGGGGACAGAGGGACAGCAGTGCCACCCCACGGCTGTGTCACCCCACAGCCACGCCACCCCGTGCTTCTGTCGCCCCATTGCTGCGCCGCCCCCTGGTTCTCTCACCCCACTTTTATGTCACCCCACATCCGTGTCACCCCAAATTTGTCACCCCACATCCGTGTCACCCCAAATTTATGTCACCCCATGGTTCTGTCACCCCATATCCATCTCACCCCACATCCATGTCACCCCATCGTTCTGTCACCCCTCATCCATGTCATCCCATATTTGTCACTCCATGCTTACATCACCCCATAGCTGTGTCACCCCACCTCCATGTCACCCCACCTCCGTGTCACCCCACATCCATGTCACCCCACCTCCGTGTCACCCCACATCCATCTCACCCCACATCCACGTCACCCCAAATTTGTCACCCCCCATCCATGTCACCCCAAATTTGTCACCCCATGCTTCTGTCACCCCACATCCCTGTCACCCCACATCCCTGTCACCCTACATCCATGTCACCCCAATTTTACGCCACCCCACATCCATGTCACCACACGTCCATGTCACCCCAAATTTATGTCACCCCATGGTTCCATCACCCCACATCCATGTCACCCCAAAAACATGTAACCCCAAATTTATGTCACCCCATGGTTCTGTCACCCCACATCCATGTCACCCCACATCCATGTCACCCCAATTTTACATCACCCCATATCCATCTCACCCCACATCCATGTCACCCCATCGTTCTGTCACCCCTCATCCATGTCATCCCATATTTGTCACCCCATGCTTACATCACCCCATAGCTGTGTCACCCCACATCCATGTCACCCCACCTCCATGTCACCCCACATCCATCTCACCCCACATCCACGTCACCCCAAATTTGTCACCCCCCATCCATGTCACCCCAAATTTGTCACCCCATGCTTCTGTCACCCCACATCCATGTCACCCCAATTTTACGTCACCCCATATCCATCTCACCCCATATCCATGTCACCCCACATCCATGTCACCCCACATCCCTGTCACCCCACATCCCTGTCACCCCACATCCCTGTCACCCTACATCCATGTCACCCCAATTTTACGCCACCCCACATCCATGTCACCACACGTCCATGTCACCCCAAATGTATGTCACCCCATGGTTCCATCACCCCACATCCATGTCACCCCAAAAACATGTAACCCCAAATTTATGTCACCCCATGGTTCCATCACCCCACATCCATGTCACCCCACATCCATGTCACCCCATATCCATGTCACCCCACATCCATGTCACCCCAAATTTGTCACCCCATGCTTCTGTCACCCCACATCCATGTCACCCCAATTTTACGTCACCCCATATCCATCTCACCCCATATCCATGTCACCCCATATCCATCTCACCCCATATCCATGTCACCCCAACTTTATGTCACCCCCCATCCATGTCACCCCATGCTTCTGTCACCCCACATCCCTGTCACCCTACATCCATCTCACCCCAATTTTACGCCACCCCACATCCATGTCACCACACGTCCATGTCACCCCATGGTTCCATCACCCCACATCCATGTCACCCCAAATTTATGTCACCCCATGGTTCTGTCACCCCATATTCATGTCACCCCACATCCATGTCACCCCACATCCATGTCACCCCAAATTTATGTCACCCCACATCCATGTCACCCCACATCCATGTCACCCCAAATTTATGTCACCCCAAATTTATGCCACCCTATATCCATGTCACCCCACCTCCGTGTCACCCCACCTCCATGTCACCCCAAATCCTTGTCACCCCACCTCCTTGTCACCCCACCTCCATGTCACCCCACCTCCGTGTCACCCCACATCCATGTCACCCCACCTCCGTGTCACCCCACCTCCGTGTCACCCCACATCCATGTCACCCCACATCCATGTCACCCCACCTCCGTGCCACCTCCACCTCCGTGTCACCCCACATCCATGTCACCCCACATCCATGTCACCCCACCTCCGTGTCACCCCACCTCCGTGTCACCCCACATCCATGTCACCCCACATCCATGTCACCCCACCTCCATGTCACCCCACCTCCGTGTCACCCCACATCCATGTCACCCCACCTCCGTGTCACCCCACATCCATGTCACCCCACCTCCGTGTCTCCCCACCTCCATGTCACCCCAAATCCTTGTCACCCCACCTCCTTGTCACCCCACCTCCGTGTCACCCCAAATCCATGTCACCCCACCTCCGTGCCACCTCCACCTCCATGTCACCCCACCTCCATGTCACCCCACCTCCTTGTCACCCCACCTCCATGTCACCCCACCTCCTGTCACCCTACATCCATGTCACCCCACCTCCTGTCACCCCACCTCCATTTCACCCCACCTCCATGTCACCCCACCTCCATGTCACCCCACCTCCTTGTCACCCCACCTCCATGTCACCCCACCTCCTGTCACCCTACATCCATGTCACCCCACCTCCTGTCACCCCACATCCATGTCACCCCACCTCCGTGTCACCCCACATCCATGTCACCCCACCTCCATGTCACCCCACCTCCATGTCACCCCTCCTCCTGTCACCCCACCTCCTGTCACCCCACCTCCTGTCACCCCACATCCATGTCACCCCACCTCCTGTCACCCCACATCCATGTCACCCCAAATCCTTGTCACCCCACCTCTGTGCCACCCCCTGGCCCCGGCGCGACTCACGCAGTGGGAACACGGTGGTGCCAGCAGTGAGGCTGTTGAGGGAGACGCCGTAGGGCGGCACGCTTTGGTTCAGGTACAGCAGGGAGTTGACAGCAAAGATCACGACCCCGCCTGCAGGGAGGGATGGAGGCCATGTGGCACCGGGTGACAACACTGTGACACTGGGGGACATGGCGCTGGCACCGGGGTGGCACCAGGTGAGGTTCCATCACCACTATGGCACCAGGGTGGCACCAGTAATGGCACCAGGAATGGCACCAGGGTGGCACCAGGGATGGCACCAGGATGGCACCAGGATGGCACCAGGGATGGCACCAGGAATGGCACCAGGGTGGCACCAGGAATGGCACCAGGGATGGCACCAGGGTGGCACCAGGGATGGCACCAGGATGGCACCAGGATGGCACCAGGATGGCACCAGGGATGGCACCAGGAATGGCACCAGGATGGCACCAGGGTGGCACCAGGAATGGCACCAGGATGGCACCAGGGATGGCACCAGGAATGGCACCAGGATGGCACCAGGAATGGCACCAGGATGGCACCAGAGTGGCACCAGGGATGGCACCAGGAATGGCACCAGGGTGGCACCAGGGTGGCACCAGGGATGGCACCAGGGATGGCACCAGGAATGGCACCAGGAATGGCACCAGGGATGGCACCAGGGTGGCACCAGGGATGGCACCAGGATGGCACCAGGGATGGCACCAGGGATGGCACCAGGGTGGCACCAGGGTGGCACCAGGGATGGCACCAGGGATGGCACCAGGAATGGCACCAGGGGTGGCACCAGGAATGGCACCAGGAATGGCACCAGGGTGGCACCAGGGTGGCACCAGGAATGGCACCAGGAATGGCACCAGGAATGGCACCAGGATGGCACCAGGGATGGCAGCAGGGATGGCAGCAGGGATGGCACCAGGAATGGCACCAGGAATGGCACCAGGATGGCACCAGGGATGGCAGCAGGGATGGCACCAGGGATGGCACCAGGGTGGCACCAGGAATGGCACCAGGATGGCACCAGGATGGCACCAGGAATGGCACCAGGAATGGCACCAGGATGGCACCAGGGATGGCACCAGGAATGGCAGCAGGGATGGCACCAGGGATGGCACCAGGATGGCACCAGGAATGGCAGCAGGAATGGCACCAGGATGGCACCAGGAACAGCACCAGGAATGGCACCAGGGATGGCACCAGGGATGGCAGCAGGGATGGCACCAGGAATGGCAGCAGGGTGGAACCAGGAATGGCACCAGGGATGGCACCAGGAATGGCAGCAGGGATGGCACCAGGGATGGCACCAGGGTGGCACCAGGAATGGCACCAGGAATGGCAGCAGGGATGGCACCAGGGTGGCACCAGGGATGGCACCAGGGTGGCACCAGGAATGGCAGCAGGGATGGCAGCAGGGATGGCACCAGGGATGGCACCAGGGTGGCACCAGGAATGGCACCAGGGATGGCACCAGGGATGGCACCAGGAATGGCACCAGGATGGCACCAGGAATGGCACCAGGGATGGCACCAGGGATGGCACCAGGGTGGCACCAGGAATGGCACCAGGAATGGCACCAGGGATGGCACCAGGAATGGCACCAGGGATGGCACCAGGAATGGCACCAGGATGGCACCAGGAATGGCACCAGGGATGGCACCAGGGATGGCACCAGGGATGGCACCAGGGATGGCACCAGGAATGGCAGCAGGGTGGAACCAGGAATGGCACCAGGAATGGCACCAGGGATGGCACCAGGGATGGCAGCAGGGATGGCACCAGGGTGGCACCAGGGTGGCACCAGGAATGGCACCAGGGATGGCACCAGGGATGGCACCAGGGATGGCAGCAGGGATGGCACCAGGGATGGCACCAGGAATGGCACCAGGGTGGCACCAGGGATGGCACCAGGATGGCACCAGGATGGCACCAGGGTGGCACCAGGGATGGCACCAGGGATGGCACCAGGGTGGCACCAGGAATGACACCAGGATGGCACCAGGAATGGCACCAGGATGGCACCAGGGATGGCACCAGGGTGGCACCAGGAATGGCACCAGGATGGCACCAGGAATGGCACCAGGGTGGCACCAGGGTGGCACCAGGAATGGCACCAGGGATGGCAGCAGGGTGGAACCAGGAATGGCACCAGGGATGGCACCAGGAATGGCACCAGGGATGGCACCAGGGATGGCACCAGGAATGGCACCAGGATGGCACCAGGGATGGCACCAGGAATGGCGCCAGGGATGGCACCAGGGATGGCACCAGGGACGGCACCAGGGATGGCACCAGGGTGGCACCAGGAATGGCACCAGGATGGCACCAGGAATGGCACCAGGGTGGCACCAGGGTGGCACCAGGAATGGCACCAGGGATGGCACCAGGGATGGCACCAGGGTGGCACCAGGGATGGCACCAGGATGGCACCAGGGATGGCACCAGGAATGGCACCAGGGTGGCACCAGGAATGGCACCAGGGATGGCACCATGAATGGCACCAGGGATGGCACCAGGGATGGCACCAGGGTGGCACCAGGAATGGCACCAGGGATGGCACCAGGGATGGCACCAGGAATGGCACCAGGGATGGCACCAGGGATGGCACCAGGATGGCACCAGGATGGCACCAGGAATGGCAGCAGGGATGGCACCAGGATGGCACCAGGAATGGCACCAGGGATGGCACCAGGGTGGCACCAGGGTGGCACCAGGGATGGCACCAGGGATGGCACCAGGGTGGCACCAGGGATGGCACCAGGGTGGCACCAGGAATGGCACCAGGATGGCACCAGGGTGGCACCAGGGTGGCACCAGGGATGGCACCAGGATGGCACCAGGGTGGCACCAGGGATGGCACCAGGATGGCACCAGGGATGGCACCAGGAATGGCACCAGGGATGGCAACAGGGTGGCACCAGGGTGGCACCAGGGATGGCACCAGGATGGCACCAGGGTGGCACCAGGGATGGCACCAGGGTGGCACCAGGAATGGCACCAGGATGGCACCAGGGTGGCACCAGGGATGGCACCAGGATGGCACCAGGAATGGCACCAGGGATGGCACCAGGGATGGCACCAGGGTGGCACCAGGGATGGCACCAGGGATGGCACCAGGGTGGCACCAGGGATGGCACCAGGGTGGCACCAGGGTGGCACCAGGGATGGCACCAGGATGGCACCAGGAATGGCACCAGGGATGGCACCAGGATGGCACCAGGGATGGCACCAGGAATGGCACCAGGGTGGCACCAGGGTGGCACCAGGGTGGCACCAGGGATGGCACCAGGATGGCACCAGGGTGGCACCAGGAATGGCACCAGGATGGCACCAGGAATGGCACCAGGGATGGCACCAGGATGGCACCAGGGATGGCACCAGGAATGGCACCAGGGATGGCACCAGGGTGGCACCAGGGTGGCACCAGGGATGGCACCAGGATGGCACCAGGATGGCACCAGGGTGGCACCAGGAATGGCACCAGGAATGGCACCAGGTTGGCACCAGGGATGGCAGCAGGGATGGCAGCAGGGATGGCAGCAGGGATGGCACCAGGGATGGCACCAGGGTGGCACCAGGGTGGCACCAGGGATGGCACCAGGGTGGCACCAGGGATGGCACCAGGGATGGCACCAGGGACTGGGACTGTCACCAAGGCTGTCACCCAGAATGTCACCAAGGACATCAGCCAGTGTCACCAACGCCGTCACCCAGGCTGCCACCAGCACTGTCCCCAAGGACACCTCCTCACCACCACCACGACGTCCCCAAAGGTGTCCCCAAAGCCGGACCCCCCGCCGCTCCCCGCCTCTCACCGATGGGTTTGGGGACGGCCAAGGCCTGCGTGCAGTCGAAGGGCAGGTTGCTGAGGGACCAGATGACGGGGTGAACCTTCTGCATGATGTTCAGCGAGATGGCCACGATGCTGCACGTGTCCTGACGCACCGCCACGCGCCTGGCCCAGCGGGACGTCACCGCTCTGCCACCTCACTGCCACCTCCCCATCAACGCCACCTCCCCATCACTGCCACCTCACTGCCATCTCACTGCCACCTCCCCAGCAGTGTCACCTCCCCAGCAGTGTCACCTCCCCAGCAGTGTCACTGCTCTGCCACCTCACTGCCACCTCCCCATCCCCATCAGTTCCCCATCCCCATCACTTGTCCACCCCAACCACACCCCCATCCACTCCCCATCCCCATCCTCATCCACTCTCCATCCCCATTCCCACCACCTCCCCTCCCCATCACCTCTCCATCCCCATCCTCATCCCCTTCCCCTCCCCATCCCCACCACCTCCCCATCCACATCCACTCTCCACCCCCATCCCCTCCCCTTCCCCATCCCCATCCCCATCAGCTCCCCATCCCCATCCCCTTCCCATCCTCATCACTTCCCCATCCCCATCACTTCTCCACCCCCATCCCCACCCCCATTGCCTCCCCATCCCCATCCCCACCACCTCCCCATCGCCATCCACTCCCCATCCCCAACCCCAACCACTCTCCATCCCCATCCACCCCCCATCCCCACCACTTCCCCATCCCCATCACCTCCCCAACCCCACCCCCATCCACTCCCCATCCCCAACCCCACCCCCATCCACTCCCCATCCCCATTCTCATCCCCATCCCCATCCCCATCCACTCTCCATCCCCATCCCTACACCTCCCCATTCCCACCACCTCCCCATCCCCATCCCCACCACTTCCCCATCCCCATCATTTCTCCATCCCCATCACTTCTCCACCCCCAACCCCACCCCCATCCCCATCCCCATCCCCGTCCCCTCTACCTCTCCATCCCCATCTCTACGACCTCCCCATCCCCATCACCTCCCCATCCCCTCCCCATTCCCACCACCTCCCTAAACCCATCACTTCTCCATCCCCATCACTTCCCCATCCCCATCCCCTCCACCTCTCCATCCCCATCCACTCTTCATTCCCATCCTCTCCACCTCCCCATCCCCATTCCCTCCCCATCCCCATCCCCTCCATCCCCATCCCCCCCTCCTCCCCATCACCTCCCCATTCCCTTCCCCACCACCTCTCCATCCCCTCCATCCCCATCCCCACTCCCTGCCCATCCCCATCACCTCCCCATCCCCTTCCCCACCATCTCTCCATCCCCATCCACTCTCCATCCCCATCCCCATCCCCTCCACCTCCCCATTCCCATCCCCTCTAACCACATCCCCATCCCCTCCATCCCCATCCCCAACTCCTCCATCCACATCCCCATCACCTCCCCATCCCCTTCCCCACCACCTCTCCATCCCCTCCATCCCCATCCCCACTCCCTGCCCATCCCCATCACCTCCCCATCCCCTTCCCCACCATCTCTCCATCCCCATCCACTCTCCATCCCCATCCCCATCCCCTCCACCTCCCCATTCCCATCCCCTCTAACCACATCCCCATCCCCTCCCCATCCCCATCCCCAACTCCTCCATCCACATCCCCATCCACTCTCCATCCCTATCTCCACCACCTCCCCACTCCCATCCCCATCCCCTCCCCCTCCCCATCCCCAACCCCTCCACCTCCCCTCCCCACCCCCCTCCCCCCCAGGGCAGGGCTGCAGGCCTTTCCTTACCCCGGCCACGTCTGGTTGGGCTCGAAGAGGATGAGGAGGGTGGGCTCGTAGTACCCACACAGGAACTGCATGTCGATGATGTTGAGCAGCTTCTCGTCCAGCTCCCGCACGTCGATGATGTAGCTGGGCAGGAAGCTCGACTTCTGCCTGCCACCAAACGGGGATGTGGGTCGGGGGCTTCGGGGGGGGGATCACCCCAAAAAGCTCCCAAGGCCGGGGACCCCACGGCCTGAGCCCAACCGGCGCGGGGCACCTCTGGGATGTGGGCCACGTGGAGCTCAGCATTGGCCACAATGAGCCAGGAATTGATGGAAGGACCGCACTGAGCTCCGTGCTGCACACGGGAAGGTGAACATTGGCCACGATGAGCCACGCGTTGGCCACATTGAGCCATAATTTGGGTGAGTCGACCGCACTGAGCTCCATCTTGGACACGTGGAGCTCAACATTGGCCACATTGAGCCATAATTTGGGTGAGTCGACCGCACTGAGCTCCATCTTGGACACGTGGAGCTCAACATTGGCCACATTGAGCCATAATTTGGGTGAATCAACCACACTGAGCTCCGTCTTGGACACCTGGAGCTGAACATTGGCCACATTGAGCCACACATTGGCCACGATGAGCCACATATTGGCCACATTGAGCCAGAATTTGGGTGAGTCAACTGCACTGAGCTCCGTCTTGGACACATGGAGCTCAACATTGGCCACACTGGCCACATCAAGCCACACATTGGCCATGATGAGCTTCACATTGGCCACGTTGGCCACCCTGAACCACACATTGGCCACAATGAGCGACATATTGGCCACACTGAGCCATAATTTGGGCGAGTCAACTGCACTGAGCTCCACGTTGGCCACACTGAGCCACACACTGGCCACGGTGAGCCGCATATTGGCCACATTAAGCCATAAATTGGGTGAGTCAACCACACTGAGCTCCGTGTTGGACACATGGAGCTCAACATCGGCCGCATCAAGCCACACTGAGCCACACATTGGCCACAATGAGCCACATATTGGCCACATTGAGCCATAAATTGAGTGAGTCAACCACACTGAGCTCCGCCTTGGACACCTGGAGCTGAACATTGGCCACGCTGGGTCACAGACTGGCCACATCAAGTCATAAATTGGGTGAGTCGACCACACTGAGCTCCGCGTTGGACACATGGAGCTCAACATTGGCCACGTTGGCCACATCAAGCCACACGTTGGTCATGATGAGCCTCACATTGGCCACATTGAGCCATGATTTGGGTGAGTCGACCACACTGAGCTCCGTCTTGGACACGTGGAGCTCAACATTGGCCACATTGGCCACATCAAGCCACACAATGGCCATGATGAGCCTCACATTGGCCACGTTGGCCACCCTGAACCACACACTGGCCACAATGAGCCACATATTGGCCACAATGAGCCATAATTTGGGTGAGTCGACCGCACTGAGCTCCGTGTTGGACACATTCAGCTGAACATTGGCCACACTGGGTCACAGACTGGCCACATCAAGTGATAAACTAGGTGAGTTGACCGCACTGAGCTCCGTCTTGGACACGTGGAGCTCAACATTGGCCACGCTGGGTCACAAATTGGCCACACTGAGCCATAATTTGGGTGAGTCGACTGCACTGAGCTCCGTCTTGGACACATGGAGCTCAACATTGGCCACATCCAGTCATAAAATGGGTGAGTCAACCACACTGAGCTCCGTGTTGGCCACATTGAGCCACATATTGGCTACACAGAGCCACATATTGGCCACACAGAGCCACAAATTGTGTGAATCAACTGCACTGAGCTCCATCTTGGACACGTGGAGCTCAACATTGGCCACACTGGCGACATCAAGCCACACATTGGCCATGATGAGCTTCACATTGGCCACCCTGAACCACACATTGGGCACATTGTGCCACATATTGGCCACATTAAGCCATAAATTGGGTGAGTCAACCACACTGAGCTCCGTGTTGAACACATGGAGCTCAACATCGGCTGCATCAAGCCACACTGAGCCACATGTTGGCCACGATGAGCCATAATTTGGGTGAGTTGACCGCACTGAGCTCCATGTTGGCCACAATAACCAACATATTGGCCACATCAAGTCACAAATTAAGTGAGTCAACCACACTGAGCTCCGTGTTGGACACGCAGAGCTGAACATTGGCCACGTTGGCCACCCTGAACCACACATTGGCCACATTGTGCCACATATTGGCCACATGGAGCCATGAATTGTGTGAGTTGACCACACTGTGCTCCCTGTTGGCCCCACCAGGCCACATGACGGCCATGTGGGCCACGCTGAGCCACTGATTGGTCAAGTTGACCATTCTGAGCTCCATGTTGGCCACATGGAGCCACATATTGGCCATGCTGGCCACACCAGACCATGCTGGGCCACAGATTGTTCAAGCTGACCTCTCTGAATTCCATGTTGGCCACATGGAGCCACACGTTGGCCATGCCGGGCCACATGACGGCCACGCTGAGCCACTGATTGGTCAAGTTGACTGCGCTGAGCTCCTTGTTGGCCACATGGAGGCACATGTGTTGGCCATAATGGCCCACATGAGGGCCACGTTGGGCCACAGATTGGTCATGTTGACCACTCCGAGCTCCATGTTGGCCACATGGAGCCACACATTGGCCATACTGGACCATGCTGAGCCATAGATTGGTCAAGTTGACTGTGCTGAGCTCCATGTTGGCCACATGGAGCCATACTGGGCCACGTAAGGGCCACGCTGAGCCACCGATTGGTCAAGTTGACCACTCTGAGCTCCATGTTGGCCACACCAGGCCACGTGATGGACACATTGGCCACGCTGAGCCACTGATTGGTCAAGTTGACTGCACTGAGCTCTGCGTTGGCCACATGGAGCCAGATGTCGGCCATACTGAGCCACATGAGGGCCACGTTGGGCCACAGACAGGTCAAGTTGACCATTCTGAGCTCCATGTTGGCCACACCAGGCCACGTGATGGACTCGTTGGCTGTGCTAAGCCACTGATTGGTCAAGTTGACTGCATTGAGCTCTGCGTTGGCCACATGGAGCTGCAAATTGGCCATGTTGACCACACCAGGCCATGCTGGGCCACAGATTGGTCAAGCTGACCACTCTGAGCTTCACACTGGCCACATGGAGCCATATGTCGGCCATGTTGGCCATACTGGGCCACATGAGGGCCACGCTGAGCCATAGATTGGTCAAGTTGACCACTCTGAGCTCCATGTTGGCCACGTGGAGCCACACGTTGGCCATACTGGACCATGCTGAGCAACAGGTTGGTCAAGTTGACTGCGCTGAGCTCCGTGTTGGCCACATGGAGCCATACTGGGCCACGTAAGGGCCACGCTGAGCCACCGATTGGTCAAGTTGACCCCTGTGAGCTCCATGTTGGCCACACCAGGCCACGTGATGGACACATTGGCCACGCTAAGCCACTGATTGGTCAAGTTGACTGCACTGAGCTTCACATTGGCCACATGGAGCCACATGTCGGCCATACTGAGCCACATGAGGGCCACGTTGGGCCGCAGACAGGTCAAGTTGACCATTCTGAGCTCCATGTTGGCCACATGGAGCCACACGTTGGCCATACTGGACCATGCTGAGCAACAGGTTGGTCAAGTTGACTGTGCTGAGCTCCGTGTTGGCCACATGGAGCCATACTGGGCCACGTAAGGGCCACGCTGAGCCACCAATTGGCCATGTTGACCACTCTGAGGTCTGTGTTGGCCCCACCAGGCCAAGTGATGGACACGTTGGCCATGCTGAGCCACTGATTGGTCAAGTTGAGCTCTGCGTTGGCCACATGGAGCCACATGCTGGCCATACTGAGCCACGTAAGGGCCATGTTGGGCCACAGACACGTCAAGTTGACCACTCTGAGCTCCATGTTGGCCACACCAGGCCACGTGATGGACACATTGGCCATGCTGAGCCACTGATTGGTCAAGTTGACTGCACTGAGCTCTGCGTTGGCCACATGGAGCCACATGCTGGCCATACTGAGCCACATGAGGGCCACGCTGGGCCACAGACAGGTCAAGTTGACCATTCTGAGCTCCACGTTGGCCACGTTGGCCACATTGCACCACATGAAGGCTACGTTGAGTCACAGGCCGGTCAAGCCGACTGCCCTGATCTCCGTATTGCCCCCACAGATCCACGCGGTGGCCACCTCAGGTCATCCCCGCCGTGGCGCTCGCTCACCCCTCTCCCACCAGGCCCTCGTGCTCGTCGGCCAGCGAGTCTCTGCGGAAGGGCAGCACCACCAGGCGGGTGCCGTAGATGAGCATCACGGCGCAGCGCCCGTCGGGGTCCACCCGCACTTTGGGGATGTGCACGTTCTGCACGAAGCCGTCCTGCGGGTGGCAACGGGGGGGACGGAGGTTATGGGGCCGCCCGGTGCCCCCCAGCTGCCATCCCCACCCCCCAGCCCCACACCCACCCGCAGCTCCGGCTCCTCAAAGTAGTGCAGCGAAAGCGTCTTCAGGTCGTGCGTGCCGGGGTCGTACTCCACCACTGACAGCTGCCATGGGATCACACGGTGCAGCAGGGACACGCGGCCCCGTCCCCATCCCGTCCCTGTCCCCATTATGTCCCCATCCCCATCTTCATTCTCATCCCCATCCCCGTCCCCAACCCCACCCCAACCCCATCCCCAACCCCATTATGTCCCCACTCCATCCCCATCCCAACCATCATCCCCATCCCTGTCCTCATCCAATCTCCCATCCCCATCCCTGTCCCCATCATGTCCCCATCCCCACTCCATTCTCATCCATCCCAACCATATCCCCACCTCCTCTCCATTCTCCCCCCCACCCCCCTCCATCCCCCTCATTATGTCCCCATCGATGTCCCCCTCCCCATCCCTATTGTGTCCCCATGCTCATTATGTCCCCATCCTGTTCCCATCCTCATCCCATCCCTGTCCTCATCCCAATTCCCATCCCCATCCCTGTCCCCATTATGTCCCCATCCCCATCTTCATTCTCATCCCTGTCCCCATTATGTCCCCATCCCCATCTTCATTCTCATCCCTGTCCCCATTACGTCCCCCTCACCATCCCCATTATGTCCCCATCCCCATCTTCATTCTCATCCCCCTCCCCATCCCCATTGTGTTCCCCTCTCCAGCCCCATTATGTCCCCATCATGTTCCCATCCTCATCCCATCCCTGTCCCCATCCCAATTCCCATCCCCATCCCTGTCCCCATCATGTCCCCATCCCCATCTTCATTCTCATCCCCATCCCCATTATGTCCCCATCATGTTCCCATCCTCATCCCATCCCTGTCCTCATCCCAATTCCCGTCCCCATCCCCATCTTCATTCTCATTCCTGTCCCCATTATGTCCCCCCATCCCCACTGTGTCCCCCTCCCCATCTTCATCCCCATCCCCATCCCTGTCCCCATCATGTCCCCATCCCCATCTTCATTCTCATCCCTGTCCCCATTACGTCCCCCTCCCCATCCCCACTCTGTCCCCATCTTCATTCTCATCCCCATCCCCATTATGTCCCCATCATGTCCCCACCCTCATCCCATCCCTGTCCCCATCCCCATTCCCGTCCCCATTCCTGTCCTCATCCCTGTCCCCATTATGCCCCCATCCCCATCATGTTCCCAACCCCACCTTCACTCTCATCCCCATCCCCGTCCCCAACTCCACCCCAACCCCATCCCCACTCCATCCCCACTCCCACCCCATCCCAATTCCATCCCCATCCCCACTCCATCCCCATCCCAACCATATCCCCACCTCCTCTCCATCTCCCTCCCACCCCCCTCCATCCCCCTCAAC
>NW_026294728.1:37500-39797 GCF_026119805.1 Tympanuchus pallidicinctus | reverse complement strand
GATTTCTAGGAAAATAAGCAATATTTTAGGGGAAAAACAGGGATTTCTGTGAAAATAAGCGATATTTAAGGGGAAAAACAGGGATTTCTAGGAAAATAAGTGATATTTTAGGGGAAAAACAGGGATTTCTGTGAAAATAAGCGATATTTTAGGGGAAAAACAAGGATTTCTGTGAAAATAAGCGATATTTTAGGGGAAAAACAGGGATTTCTGTGAAAATAAGCGATATTTTAGGGGAAAAACAGGGATTTCTGTGAAAATAAGCGATATTTTAGGGGAAAAACAGATATTTCTGTGAAAATAAGCGATATTTTAGGGGAAAAACAGGGATTTCTAGGAAAATAAGCGATATTTTAGGGGAAAAACAGGGATTTCCGTGAAAATAAGCGATATTTTAGGGGAAAAACAGGGATTTCATGGAAAATAAGGGATATTTTAGGGGAAAAACAGGGATTTCTGTGAAAATAAGCGATATTTTAGGGGAAAAACAGGGATTTCTGTGAAAATAAGCGATATTTTAGGGGAAAAACAGGGATTTCTATGAAAATAAGTGATATTTTAGGGGAAAAACAGGGATTTCTATGAAAATAAGCGATATTTGAGGGGAAAAACAGGGATTTCTGTGAAAATAAGCGATATTTTAGGGGAAAAACAGGGATTTCTAGGAAAATAAGCAATATTTTAGGGGAAAAACAGGGATTTCTGTGAAAATAAGCGATATTTTAGGGGAAAAACAGGGATTTCTATGAAAATAAGCGATATTTTAGGGGAAAAACAGGGATTTCACTGAAAATAAGCGATATTTTAGGGGAAAAACAGGGATTTCTGTGAAAATAAGCGATATTTCAGGAGAAAAACAGGGATTTCTAGGAAAATAAGCGATATTTTAGGGGAAAAACAAGGATTTCTGTGAAAATAAGCGATATTTTGAGGGAAAAACAGGAATTTCTATGAAAACAAGCGATATTTTGAGGGAAAATCAGGGATTTCTATGAAAATAAGCGATATTTTAGGGGAAAAACAAGGATTTCTGTGAAAATAAGCGATATTTTAGGGGAAAAACAGGGATTTCTATGAAAATAAGCGATATTTTAGGGGAAAAACAGGGATTTCTTGGAAAATAAGCGATATTTTGAGGGAAAAACAGGGATTTCACTGAAAATAAGCGATATTTTAGGGGAAAAACAGGGATTTCTGTGAAAATAAGCGATATTTTAGGGGAAAAACAGGGATTTCTGTGAAAATAAGCGATATTTTAGGGGAAAAACAAGGATTTCTTGGAAAATAAGCGATATTTCAGGGGAAAAACAGGGATTTCTGTGAAAATAAGCGATATTTTAGGGGAAAAACAGGGATTTCCGTGAAAATAAGCGATATTTTAGGGGAAAAACAGGGATTTCTGTGAAAATAAGCGATATTTTAGGGGAAAAACAAGGATTTCTGTGAAAATAAGCAATATTTTGAGGGAAAAACAGGGATTTCTAGGAAAATAAGCGATATTTCAGGGGAAAATCAGGGATTTCTATGAAAATAAGCGATATTTTAGGGGAAAAACAGGGATTTCTGTGAAAATAAGCGATATTTTAGGGGAAAAACAGGGATTTCTAGGAAAATAAGCGATATTTTAGGGGAAAAACAGGGATTTCTGTGAAAATACGCAATATTTTGAGGGAAAAACAGGGATTTCTATGAAAATAAGCGATATTTTGAGGGAAAAAAAGGGATTTCTAGGAAAATAAGCGATATTTTAGGGGAAAAACAGGGATTTCTGTGAAAATAAGCGATATTTTAGGGGAAAAACAGGGATTTCTGTGAAAATAAGCGATATTTTAGGGGAAAAACAGGGATTTCTGTGAAAATACGCAATATTTTGAGGGAAAAACAGGGATTTCTGTGAAAATAAGCGATATTTTAGGGGAAAAACAGGGATTTCTGTGAAAATAAGCGATATTTTAGGGGAAAAACAGGGATTTCTTGTAAAATAAGCGATATTTTAGGGGAAAAACAGGGATTTCTGTGAAAATAAGCGATATTTTAGGGGAAAAACAGGGATTTCTGTGAAAATAAGCGATATTTTAGGGGAAAAACAGGGATTTCTGTGAAAAGAAGTGATATTTTAGGGGAAAAACAGGGACTTCTAGGAAAATAAGCGATATTTTAGGGGAAAAACAGGGATTTCTGTGAAAATAAGTGATATTTTAGGGGAAAAACAGGGATTTCTAGGAAAATAAGCAATATTTTAGAGGAAAAACAGGGATTTCTGTGAAAATAAGCGATATTTTAGGGGAAAAACAGGG
>NW_026294728.1:30000-32500 GCF_026119805.1 Tympanuchus pallidicinctus | reverse complement strand
AACAGGGATTTCTGTGAAAATAAGCGATATTTTAGGGGAAAAACAGGGATTTCTGTGAAAATAAGCGATATTTTAGGGGAAAAACAGGGATATCTGTGAAAATAAGCGATATTTTAGGGGAAAAACAGGGATTTCTAGGAAAATAAGCGATATTTTGAGGGAAAAACAGGAATTTCTATGAAAATAAGCGATATTTTAGGGGAAAAACAGGGATTTCTGTGAAAATAAGCGATATTTTAGGGGAAAAACAGGGATTTCTGTGAAAATAAGCGATATTTTAGGGGAAAAACAGGGATTTCTGTGAAAATAAGCGATATTTTAGGGGAAAAACAGGGATTTCTAGGAAAATAAGCGATATTTTAGGGGAAAAACAGGGATTTCTAGGAAAATAAGCGATATTTTAGGGGAAAAACAGGGATTTCTGTGAAAATAAGCGATATTTTAGAGGAAAAACAGGGATTTCTAGGAAAATAAGCGATATTTAAGGGGAAAAACAGGGATTTCTGTGAAAATAAGCGATATTTTAGGGGAAAAACGGATTTCTGTGAAAATAAGCGATATTTCAGGGGAAAAACAGGGATTTCTGTGAAAATAAGCGATATTTTAGGGGAAATTCAAGGATTTCTGTGAAAATAAGCGATATTTTAGGGGAAAAACAGGGATTTCTGTGAAAATAAGCGATATTTTAGGGGAAAAACAGGGATATCTGTGAAAATAAGCGATATTTTAGGGGAAAAACAGGGATTTCTAGGAAAATAAGCGATATTTTGAGGGAAAAACAGGAATTTCTATGAAAATAAGCGATATTTTAGGGGAAAAACAGGGATTTCTGTGAAAATAAGCGATATTTTAGGGGAAAAACAGGGATTTCTGTGAAAATAAGCGATATTTTAGGGGAAAAACAGGGATTTCTGTGAAAATAAGCGATATTTTAGGGGAAAAACAGGGATTTCTAGGAAAATAAGCGATATTTTAGGGGAAAAACAGGGATTTCTAGGAAAATAAGCGATATTTTAGGGGAAAAACAGGGATTTCTGTGAAAATAAGCGATATTTTAGAGGAAAAACAGGGATTTCTAGGAAAATAAGCGATATTTTAGGGGAAAAACAGGGATTTCTGTGAAAATAAGCGATATTTTAGGGGAAAAACGGATTTCTGTGAAAATAAGCGATATTTCAGGGGAAAAACAGGGATTTCTGTGAAAATAAGCGATATTTTAGGGGAAATTCAAGGATTTCTGTGAAAATAAGCGATATTTTAGGGGAAAAACAGGGATTTCTGTGAAAATAAGCGATATTTTGAGGGAAAAACAGGGATTTCTGTGAAAATAAGCGATATTTTAGGGGAAAAACAGGGATTTCTGTGAAAATAAGCGATATTTTAGGGGAAAAACAGGGATTTCTGTGAAAATAAGCGATATTTTAAGGGAAAAACAGGGATTTCTAGGAAATTAATGACATTTCATGGTAAAAACAGGGATTTCTGTGAAAATAAGCGATATTTTAGGGGAAAAACAAGGATTTCTAGGAAAATAAGCGATATTTTAGGGGAAAAACAGGGATTTCTGTGAAAATAAGCGATATTTTAGGGGAAAAACAGGGATTTCTAGGAAAATAAGCGATATTTTAGGGGAAAAACAGGGATTTCTAGGAAAATAAGCGATATTTTAGGGGAAAAACAGGGATTTCTGTGAAAATAACTGATATTTAAGGGGAAAAACAGGGATTTCTGTGAAAATAAGAGATATTTTAGGGGAAAAACAGGGATTTCTGTGAAAATAAGCGATATTTTAGGGGAAAAACAGGGATTTCTGTGAAAATAAGCGATATTTTAGGGGAAAAACAGGGATTTCTGTGAAAATAAGCGATATTTTAGGGGAAAAACAGGGATTTCTGTGAAAATAAGCGATATTTTAGGGGAAAAACAGGGATTTCTGTGAAAATAAGCGATATTTTAGGGGAAAAACAGGGATTTCTGGGAAAATAAGCGATATTTTAGGGGAAAAACAGGGATTTCTGGGAAAATAAGCGATATTTTGAGGGAAAAACAGGGATTTCTGTGAAAATAAGCGATATTTTAGGGGAAAAACAGGGATTTCTGTGAAAATAAGCGATATTTTAGGGGAAAAACAGGGATTTCTGTGAAAATAAGCGATATTTTAGGGGAAAAACAGGGATTTCTGTGAAAATAAGCGATATTTCAGGGGAAAATCAGGGATTTCTAGGAAAATAAGAGATATTTTAGGGGAAAAACAGGGATTTCTGTGAAAATAAGCGATATTTTAGGGGAAAAACAGGGATTTCTGTGAAAATAAGCGATATTTTAGGGGAAAAACAGGGACTTCTAGGAAAATAAGCGATATTTTAGGGGAAAAACAGGGATTTCTGTGAAAACAAGCGATATTTTAGGGGAAAAACAGGGATTTCTAGGAAAATAAGCTATATTTCAGGGGAAAAACAGGGATTTCTGTGAAAATAAGCGATATTTTAGGGGAAAAACA
>NW_026294728.1:10000-17500 GCF_026119805.1 Tympanuchus pallidicinctus | reverse complement strand
TTCTCTGAAAATAAGCGATATTTTAGGGGAAAAACAGGGATTTCTTGGAAAATAAGCGATATTTTAGGGGAAAAACAGGGATTTCTGTGAAAATAAGCGATATTTTAGGGGAAAAACAGGGATTTCCGTGAAAATAAGCGATATTTTAGGGGAAAAACAGGGATTTCTAGGAAAATAAGTGATATTTTAGGGGAAAAACAGGGATTTCTTTGAAAATAAACGATATTTTAGGGGAAAAACAGGGATTTCTGTGAAAATAAGCGATATTTTAGGGGAAAAACAGGGATTTCTGTGAAAATAAGTGATATGTTAGGGGAAAAACAGGGATTTCCGTGAAAATAAGCGATATGTTAGGGGAAAAACAGGGATTTCCGTGAAAATAAGCGATATTTTAGGGGAAAAACAGGGATTTCTAGGAAAATAAGCGATATTTTAGGGGAAAAACAGGGATTTCTAGGAAAATAAGCGATATTTTAGGGGAAAAACAGGGATTTCTAGGAAAATAAGCGATATTTTAGGGGAAAAACAGGGATTTCTAGGAAAATAAGCGATATTTTAGGGGAAAAACAGGGATTTCTGTGAAAATAAGCGATATTTTAGGGGAAAAACAGGGATTTCTGTGAAAATAAGCGATATTTTAGGGGAAAAACAGGGATTTCTTGGAAAATAAGCGATATTTTAAGGGAAAAACAGGGATTTCACTGAAAATAAGCGATATTTTAGGGGAAAAACAGGGATTTCTGTGAAAATAAGCGATATTTCAGGAGAAAAACAGGGATTTCTAGGAAAATAAGCGATATTTTAGGGGAAAAACAGGGATTTCTAGGAAAATAAGCGATATTTTGAGGGAAAAACAGGAATTTCTATGAAAACAAGCGATATTTCAGGGGAAAATCAGGGATTTCTGTGAAAATAAGCGATATTTTAGAGGAATAACAGGGATTTCTATGAAAATAAGCGATATTTTAGGGGAAAAACAGGGATTTCTTGGAAAATAAGCGATATTTCAGGGGAAAAACAGGGATTTCTGTGAAAATAAGCGATATTTTAGGGGAAAAACAGGGATTTCCGTGAAAATAAGCGATATTTTAGGGGAAAAACAGGGATTTCTGTGAAAATAAGCGATATTTTAGGGGAAAAACAGGGATTTCTGTGAAAATAAGCGATATTTTAGGGGAAAAACAGGGATTTCTAGGAAAATAAGCGATATTTTAGGGGAAAAACAGGGATTTCTAGGAAAATAAGCGATATTTTAGGGGAAAAACAGGGATTTCTGTGAAAATAAGCGATATTTTAGGGGAAAAACAAGGATTTCTGTGAAAATAAGCGATATTTTGAGGGAAAAACAGGGATTTCTAGGAAAATAAGCGATATTTCAGGGGAAAATCAGGGATTTCTATGAAAATAAGCGATATTTTAGGGGAAAAACAGGGATTTCTGTGAAAATAAGCGATATTTTAGGGGAAAAACAGGGATTTCTGTGAAAATAAGCGATATTTCAGGGGAAAAACAGGGATTTCTGTGAAAATAAGCGATATTTTAGGGGAAAAACAGGGATTTCTAGGAAAATAAGCGATATTTTAGGGGAAAAACAGGGATTTCTGTGAAAATACGCAATATTTTGAGGGAAAAACAGGGATTTCTATGAAAATAAGCGATATTTTGAGGGAAAAAAAGGGATTTCTAGGAAAATAAGCGATATTTTAGGGGAAAAACAGGGATTTCTGTGAAAATAAGCGATATTTTAGGGGAAAAACAGGGATTTCTAGGAAAATAAGCGATATTTTAGGGGAAAAACAGGGATTTCTGTGAAAATACGCAATATTTTGAGGGAAAAACAGGGATTTCTATGAAAATAAGCGATATTTTGAGGGAAAAAAAGGGATTTCTAGGAAAATAAGCGATATTTTAGGGGAAAAACAGGGATTTCTGTGAAAATAAGCGATATTTTAGGGGAAAAACAGGGATTTCTATGAAAATAAGCGATATTTTAGGGGAAAAACAGGGATTTCTAGGAAAATAAAAGATATTTTAGGGGAAAAACAGGGATTTCTGTGAAAATAAGCGATATTTCAGGGGAAAAACAGGGATTTCTGTGAAAATAAGCGATATTTTAGGGGAAAAACAGGGACTTCTAGGAAAATAAGCGATATTTTAGGGGAAAAACAGGGATTTCTGTGAAAATAAGCGATATTTTAGGGGAAAAACAGGGATTTCTAGGAAAATAAGCAATATTTTAGGGGAAAAACAGGGATTTCTGTGAAAATAAGCGATATTTAAGGGGAAAAACAGGGATTTCTAGGAAAATAAGTGATATTTTAGGGGAAAAACAGGGATTTCTGTGAAAATAAGCGATATTTTAGGGGAAAAACAAGGATTTCTGTGAAAATAAGCGATATTTTAGGGGAAAAACAGATATTTCTGTGAAAATACGCAATATTTTGAGGGAAAAACAGGGATTTCACTGAAAATAAGCGATATGTTAGGGGAAAAACAGGGATTTCCGTGAAAATAAGCGATATTTTAGGGGAAAAACAGGGATTTCTAGGAAAATAAGCGATATTTTAGGGGAAAAACAGGGATTTCTAGGAAAATAAGCGATATTTTAGGGGAAAAACAGGGATTTCTAGGAAAATAAGCGATATTTTAGGGGAAAAACAGGGATTTCTAGGAAAATAAGCGATATTTGAGGGGAAAAACAGGGATTTCTAGGAAAATAAGCGATATTTGAGGGGAAAAACAGGGATTTCTAGGAAAATAAGCGATATTTTAGGGGAAAAACAGGGATTTCTGTGAAAATAAGCGATATTTTAGGGGAAAAACAGGGATTTCTATGAAAATAAGCGATATTTTAGGGGAAAAACAGGGATTTCTTGGAAAATAAGCGATATTTTAAGGGAAAAACAGGGATTTCACTGAAAATAAGCGATATTTTAGGGGAAAAACAGGGATTTCTGTGAAAATAAGCGATATTTCAGGAGAAAAACAGGGATTTCTAGGAAAATAAGCGATATTTTAGGGGAAAAACAAGGATTTCTGTGAAAATAAGCGATATTTTGAGGGAAAAACAGGAATTTCTATGAAAACAAGCGATATTTCAGGGGAAAATCAGGGATTTCTATGAAAATAAGCGATATTTTCGGGGAAAAACAAGGATTTCTGTGAAAATAAGCGATATTTTAGAGGAATAACAGGGATTTCTATGAAAATAAGCGATATTTTAGGGGAAAAACAGGGATTTCTTGGAAAATAAGCGATATTTCAGGGGAAAAACAGGGATTTCTGTGAAAATAAGCGATATTTTAGGGGAAAAACAGGGATTTCTGTGAAAATAAGCGATATTTTAGGGGAAAAACAGGGATTTCTGTGAAAATAAGCGATATTTTAGGGGAAAAACAGGGATTTCTAGGAAAATAAGCGATATTTTAGGGGAAAAACAGGGATTTCTAGGAAAATAAGCGATATTTTAGGGGAAAAACAGGGATTTCTGTGAAAATAAGCGATATTTTAGGGGAAAAACAAGGATTTCTGTGAAAATAAGCGATATTTTGAGGGAAAAACAGGGATTTCTAGGAAAATAAGCGATATTTCAGGGGAAAATCAGGGATTTCTATGAAAATAAGCGATATTTTAGGGGAAAAACAGGGATTTCTGTGAAAATAAGCGATATTTTAGGGGAAAAACAGGGATTTCTGTGAAAATAAGCGATATTTTAGGGGAAAAACAGGGATTTCTGTGAAAATAAGCGATATTTTAGGGGAAAAACAGGGATTTCTAGGAAAATAAGCGATATTTAAGGGGAAAAACAGGGATTTCTAGGAAAATACGCAATATTTTGAGGGAAAAACAGGGATTTCTATGAAAATAAGCGATATTTTGAGGGAAAAAAAGGGATTTCTAGGAAAATAAGCGATATTTTAGGGGAAAAACAGGGATTTCTGTGAAAATAAGCGATATTTTAGGGGAAAAACAGGGATTTCTAGGAAAATAAGCGATATTTTAGGGGAAAAACAGGGATTTCTGTGAAAATACGCAATATTTTGAGGGAAAAACAGGGATTTCTATGAAAATAAGCGATATTTTGAGGGAAAAAAAGGGATTTCTAGGAAAATAAGCGATATTTTAGGGGAAAAACAGGGATTTCTGTGAAAATAAGCGATATTTTAGGGGAAAAACAGGGATTTCTATGAAAATAAGCGATATTTTAGGGGAAAAACAGGGATTTCTAGGAAAATAAAAGATATTTTAGGGGAAAAACAGGGATTTCTGTGAAAATAAGCGATATTTCAGGGGAAAAACAGGGATTTCTGTGAAAATAAGCGATATTTTAGGGGAAAAACAGGGACTTCTAGGAAAATAAGCGATATTTTAGGGGAAAAACAGGGATTTCTGTGAAAATAAGCGATATTTTAGGGGAAAAACAGGGATTTCTAGGAAAATAAGCAATATTTTAGGGGAAAAACAGGGATTTCTGTGAAAATAAGCGATATTTAAGGGGAAAAACAGGGATTTCTAGGAAAATAAGTGATATTTTAGGGGAAAAACAGGGATTTCTGTGAAAATAAGCGATATTTTAGGGGAAAAACAAGGATTTCTGTGAAAATAAGCGATATTTTAGGGGAAAAACAGGGATTTCTGTGAAAATAAGCGATATTTTAGGGGAAAAACAGGGATTTCTGTGAAAATAAGCGATATTTTAGGGGAAAAACAGGGATTTCTAGGAAAATAAGCGATATTTTAGGGGAAAAACAGGGATTTCCGTGAAAATAAGCGATATTTTAGGGGAAAAACAGGGATTTCTTTGAAAATAAGCGATATTTTAGGGGAAAAACAGGGATTTCTTGGAAAATAAGCGATATTTTAGGGGAAAAACAGGGATTTCTGTGAAAATAAGCGATATTTTAGGGGAAAAACAGGGATTTCTAGGAAAATAAGCGATATTTTAGGGGAAAAACAGGGATTTCTAGGAAAATAAGCGATATTTTAGGGGAAAAACAGGGATTTCTGTGAAAATAAGCGATATTTTAGGGGAAAAACAGGGATTTCTAGGAAAATAAGCGATATTTTAGGGGAAAAACAGGGATTTCTGTGAAAATAAGCGATATTTTAGGGGAAAAACAGGGATTTCTATGAAAATAAGCGATATTTTAGGGGAAAAACAGGGATTTCTTGGAAAATAAGCGATATTTTAAGGGAAAAACAGGGATTTCACTGAAAATAAGCGATATTTTAGGGGAAAAACAGGGATTTCTGTGAAAATAAGCGATATTTCAGGAGAAAAACAGGGATTTCTAGGAAAATAAGCGATATTTTAGGGGAAAAACAAGGATTTCTGTGAAAATAAGCGATATTTTGAGGGAAAAACAGGAATTTCTATGAAAACAAGCGATATTTCAGGGGAAAATCAGGGATTTCTATGAAAATAAGCGATATTTTAGGGGAAAAACAAGGATTTCTGTGAAAATAAGCGATATTTTAGGGGAAAAACAGGGATTTCTATGAAAATAAGCGATATTTTAGGGGAAAAACAGGGATTTCTTGGAAAATAAGCGATATTTTGAGGGAAAAACAGGGATTTCACTGAAAATAAGCGATATTTTAGGGGAAAAACAGGGATTTCTGTGAAAATAAGCGATATTTTAGGGGAAAAACAAGGATTTCTGTGAAAATAAGCGATATTTTAGGGGAAAAACAAGGATTTCTTGGAAAATAAGCGATATTTCAGGGGAAAAACAGGGATTTCTGTGAAAATAAGCGATATTTTAGGGGAAAAACAGGGATTTCCGTGAAAATAAGCGATATTTTAGGGGAAAAACAGGGATTTCTGTGAAAATAAGCGATATTTTAGGGGAAAAACAAGGATTTCTGTGAAAATAAGCGATATTTTGAGGGAAAAACAGGGATTTCTAGGAAAATAAGCGATATTTCAGGGGAAAATCAGGGATTTCTATGAAAATAAGCGATATTTTAGGGGAAAAACAGGGATTTCTAGGAAAATAAGCGATATTTTAGGGGAAAAACAGGGATTTCTGTGAAAATAAGCGATATTTTAGGGGAAAAACAGGGATTTCTAGGAAAATAAGCGATATTTTAGGGGAAAAACAGGGATTTCTAGGAAAATAAGAGATATTTTAGGGGAAAAACAGGGATTTCTGTGAAAATAAGCGATATTTTAGGGGAAAAACAGGGATTTCTGTGAAAAGAAGTGATATTTTGAGGGAAAAACAGGGATTTCACTGAAAATAAGCGATATTTTAGGGGAAAAACAGGGATTTCTGTGAAAATAAGCGATATTTTAGGGGAAAAACAGGGATTTCTGTGAAAATAAGCGATATTTTAGGGGAAAAACAGGGATTTCTGTGAAAATACGCAATATTTAAGGGGAAAAACAGGGATTTCTATGAAAATAAGCGATATTTTGAGGGAAAAAACAGGGATTTCTAGGAAAATAAGCGATATTTTAGGGGAAAAACAGGGATTTCTGTGAAAATAAGCGATATTTTAGGGGAAAAACAGGGATTTCTAGGAAAATAAGCGATATTTTAGGGGAAAAACAGGGATTTCTAGGAAAATAAGAGATATTTTAGGGGAAAAACAGGGATTTCTGTGAAAATAAGCGATATTTTAGGGGAAAAACAGGGATTTCTGTGAAAAGAAGTGATATTTTAGGGGAAAAACAGGGACTTCTAGGAAAATAAGCGATATTTTAGGGGAAAAACAGGGATTTCTGTGAAAATAAGCGATATTTTAGGGGAAAAACAGGGATTTCTAGGAAAATAAGCGATATTTTAGGGGAAAAACAGGGATTTCTGTGAAAATAAGCGATATTTAAGGGGAAAAAAAGGGATTTCTAGGAAAATAAGCGATATTTTAGGGGAAAAACAGGGATTTCCATGAAAATAAGCGATATTTTAGGGGAAAAACAGGGTTTTCTGTGAAAATAAGCTATATTTCAGGGGAAAAACAGGGATTTCTGTGAAAATAAGCGATATTTTAGGGGAAAAACAGGGATTTCTGTGAAAATAAGCGATATTTTAGAGGAAAAACAGGGATTTCTGTGAAAATAAGCGATATTTTAGGGGAAAAACAGGGATTTCTAGGAAAATAAGCGATATTTTAGGGGAAAAACAGGGATTTCTTGGAAAATAAGCGATATTTTAGAGGAAAAACAGGGATTTCTGTGAAAATAAGCGATATTTTAGGGGAAAAACGGATTTCTGTGAAAATAAGCGATATTTTAGGGGAAAAACAGGGATTTCTGTGAAAATAAGCAATATTTTAGGGGAAAAACAGGGATTTCTGTGAAAATAAGCGATATTTTAGGGGAAAAACAGGGATTTCTAGGAAAATAAGAGATATTTTAGGGGAAAAACAGGGATTTCACTGAAAATAAGCGATATTTTAGAGGAAAAACAGGGATTTCTGTGAAAATCAGCGATATTTTAGGGGAAAAACAGGGATTTCTTGTAAAATAAGCGATATTTTAGGGGAAAAACAGGG
>NW_026294728.1:0-5000 GCF_026119805.1 Tympanuchus pallidicinctus | reverse complement strand
TTCTAGGAAAATAAGCGATATTTTAGGGGAAAAACAGGGATTTCTAGGAAAATAAGCGATATTTTAGGGGAAAAACAGGGATTTCTATGAAAATAAGCGATATTTCAGGAGAAAAACAGGGATTTCTAGGAAAATAAGCGATATTTTAAGGGAAAAACAGGGATTTCACTGAAAATAAGCGATATTTTAGGGGAAAAACAGGGATTTCTGTGAAAATAAGCGATATTTTAGGGGAAAAACAGGGATTTCTGTGAAAATAAGCGATATTTTAGGGGAAAAACAGGGATTTCTGTGAAAATAAGTGATATGTTAGGGGAAAAACAGGGATTTCCGTGAAAATAAGCGATATTTTAGGGAAAAACAGGGATTTCTGTGAAAATAAGCGATATTTTAGGGGAAAAACAGGGATTTCTAGGAAAATAAGCGATATTTTAGGGGAAAAACAGGGATTTCTATGAAAATAAGCGATATTTTAGGGGAAAAACAGGGATTTCTATGAAAATAAGCGATATTTTAAGGGAAAAACAGGGATTTCTAGGAAAATAAGCGATATTTTAGGGGAAAAACAGGGATTTCTAGGAAAATAAGCGATATTTTAGGGGAAAAACAGGGATTTCTATGAAAATAAGCGATATTTCAGGAGAAAAACAGGGATTTCTTGGAAAATAAGCGATATTTTAAGGGAAAAACAGGGATTTCACTGAAAATAAGCGATATTTTAGGGGAAAAACAGGGATTTCTGTGAAAATAAGCGATATTTCAGGAGAAAAACAGGGATTTCTAGGAAAATAAGCGATATTTTAGGGGAAAAACAAGGATTTCTGTGAAAATAAGCGATATTTTAGGGGAAAAACAGGGATTTCTGTGAAAATAAGCGATATTTTAGGGGAAAAACAGATATTTCTGTGAAAATAAGCGATATTTTAGGGGAAAAACAGGGATTTCTAGGAAAATAAGCGATATTTTAGGGGAAAAACAGGGATTTCCGTGAAAATAAGCGATATTTTAGGGGAAAAAACAGGGATTTCTTTGAAAATAAGCGATATTTTAGGGGAAAAACAGGGATTTCTGTGAAAATAAGCGATATTTTAGGGGAAAAACAGGGATTTCTAGAGAAAATAAGTGATATTTTAGGGGAAAAACAGGGATTTCTATGAAAATAAGCGATATTTTAGGGGAAAAACAGGGATTTCTAGGAAAATAAGCGATATTTTAGGGGAAAAACAGGGATTTCTAGGAAAATAAGCGATATTTTAGGGGAAAAACAGGGATTTCTGTGAAAATAAGCGATATTTTAGGGGAAAAACAGGGATTTCTATGAAAATAAGCGATATTTTAGGGGGAAAAACAGGGATTTCACTGAAAATAAGCGATATTTTAGGGGAAAAACAGGGATTTCACTGAAAATAAGCGATATTTTAGGGGAAAAACAGGGATTTCTGTGAAAATAAGCGATATTTCAGGAGAAAAACAGGGATTTCTAGGAAAATAAGCGATATTTTAGGGGAAAAACAAGGATTTCTGTGAAAATAAGCGATATTTTGAGGGAAAAACAGGAATTTCTATGAAAACAAGCGATATTTCAGGGGAAAATCAGGGATTTCTATGAAAATAAGCGATATTTTAGGGGAAAAACAGGGATTTCTGTGAAAATAGGCGATATTTTGAGGGAAAAACAGGGATTTCTAGGAAAATAAGCGATATTGTAGGGGAAAAACAGGGATTTCTTGGAAAATAAGCGATATTTTGAGGGAAAAACAGGGATTTCTATGAAAATAAGCGATATTTTAGGGGAAAAACAGGGATTTCTGTGAAAATAAGCGATATTTTGAGGGAAAAACAGGGATTTCTGTGAAAATAAGCGATATTTTAGGGGAAAAACAGGGATTTCTGTGAAAATCAGCGATATTTTAGGGGAAAAACAGGGATTTCTATGAAAATAAGCGATATTTTAGGGGAAAAACAGGGATTTCTTGGAAAATAAGCGATATTTTGAGGGAAAAACAGGGATTTCACTGAAAATAAGCGATATTTTAGGGGAAAAACAGGGATTTCTGTGAAAATAAGCGATATTTTAGGGGAAAAAACAGGGATTTCTGTGAAAATAAGCGATATTTTAGGGGAAAAACAGGGATTTCTTGGAAAATAAGCGATATTTCAGGGGGAAAAACAGGGATTTCTGTGAAAATAAGCGATATTTTAGGGGAAAAACAGGGATTTCCGTGAAAATAAGCGATATTTTAGGGGGAAAAACAGGGATTTCTGTGAAAATAAGCGATATTTTAGGGGAAAAACAAGGATTTCTGTGAAAATAAGCGATATTTTGAGGGAAAAACAGGGATTTCTAGGAAAATAAGCGATATTTCAGGGGAAAATCAGGGATTTCTATGAAAATAAGCGATATTTTAGGGGAAAAACAGGGATTTCTGTGAAAATAAGCGATATTTTAGGGGAAAAACAGGGATTTCCGTGAAAATAAGCGATATTTCAGGGGAAAAAACAGGGATTTCTGTGAAAATAAGCGATATTTTAGGGGAAAAACAGGGATTTCTAGGAAAATAAGCGATATTTTAGGGGAAAAACAGGGATTTCTGTGAAAATACGCAATATTTTGAGGGAAAAAACAGGGATTTCTATGAAAATAAGCGATATTTTGAGGGAAAAACAGGGATTTCTGGGAAAATAAGCGATATTTTAGGGGAAAAACAGGGATTTCTGTGAAAATAAGCGATATTTTAGGGGAAAAACAGGGATTTCTGGGAAAATAAGCGATATTTTAGGGGAAAAACAGGGATTTCTGTGAAAATACGCAATATTTTGAGGGAAAAACAGGGATTTCTATGAAAATAAGCGATATTTTGAGGGAAAAAAAAGGGATTTCTAGGAAAATAAGCGATATTTTAGGGGAAAAACAGGGATTTCTGTGAAAATAAGCGATATTTTAGGGGAAAAACAGGGATTTCTAGGAAAATAAGCTATATTTCAGGGGAAAAACAGGGATTTCTAGGAAAATAAGAGATATTTTAGGGGAAAAACAGGGATTTCTGTGAAAATAAGCGATATTTTAGGGGAAAAACAGGGATTTCTGTGAAAATAAGCGATATTTTAGGGGAAAAACAGGGATTTCTGTGAAAATAAGCGATATTTTAGGGGAAAAACAGGGATTTCTGTGAAAATAAGCGATATTTTAGGGGAAAAACAGGGATTTCTGTGAAAATAAGCGATATTTTAGGGGAAAAACAGGGATTTCTGTGAAAATAAGCGATATTTTAGGGGAAAAAACAGGGATTTCTAGGAAAATAAGCGATATTTTAGGGGAAAAACAGGGATTTCTGTGAAAATAAGCGATATTTAAGGGGAAAAAAAGGGATTTCTAGGAAAATAAGCGATATTTTAGGGGAAAAACGGATTTCTGTGAAAATAAGCGATATTTTAGGGGGAAAAACGGATTTCTGTGAAAATAAGCGATATTTTAGGGGAAAAACAGGGATTTCTGTGAAAATAAGCGATATTTTAGGGGAAAAACAGGGATTTCTGTGAAAATAAGCGATATTTTAGAGGAAAAACAGGGATTTCTGTGAAAATAAGCGATATTTTAGGGGAAAAACAGGGATTTCTAGGAAAATAAGCCATATTTTAGGGGAAAAACAGGGATTTCTGTGAAAATAAGCGATATGTTAGGGGAAAAACAGGGATTTCTGTGAAAATAAGCGATATTTTAGGGGAAAAACAGGGATTTCTAGGAAAATAAGCGATATTTTAGGGGAAAAACAGGGATTTCTAGGAACATAATCGATATTTTAGGGGAAAAACAGGGATTTCTGTGAAAATAAGCGATATTTTAGGGGAAAAACAGGGATTTCTTGTAAAATAAGCGATATTTCAGGGGGAAAAACAGGGATTTCTGTGAAAATAAGCGATATTTTAGGGGAAAAACAGGGATTTCTATGAAAATAAGCGATATTTTAGGGGAAAAACAGGGATTTCTAGGAAAATAAGCGATATTTTAGGGGAAAAACAGGGATTTCTAGGAAAATAAGCGATATTTTAGGGGAAAAACAGGGATTTCTGTGAAAATAAGCGATATTTTAGGGGAAAAACAGGGATTTCTAGGAAAATAAGCGATATTTTAGGGGAAAAACAGGGATTTCTAGGAAAATAAGCGATATTTTAGGGGAAAAACAGGGATTTCTGTGAAAATAAGCGATATTTCAGGGGAAAAACAGGGATTTCTAGGAAAATAAGCGATATTTTAGGGGAAAAACAGGGATTTCTAGGAAAATAAGCGATATTTTAGGGGAAAAACAGGGATTTCTGTGAAAATAAGCGATATTTTAGGGGAAAAACAGGGATTTCTGTGAAAATAAGCGATATTTTGAGGGAAAAACAGGGATTTCACTGAAAATAAGCGATATTTTAGGGGAAAACAGGGATTTCTAGGAAAATAAGCGATATTGTAGGGGAAAAACAGGGATTTCTGTGAAAACAAGCGATATTTTAGGGGAAAAACAGGGATTTCTATGGGTTAGGGTTAGGGTTAGGGTTAGGGTTAGGTTTAGCATAGAGTTAGGGTTAGGGTTAGGGTTAGGGTTAGGGTTAGGGTTAGGGTTAGGGTTAGGGATAGGTTTAGGGTTAGGGTTAGGGTTAGGGTTAGGGTTAGGGTTAGGTTAGGTTAGGGTTAGGGTTAGGGTTAGGGTTAGGGTTAGGGTTAGGGTTAGGGTTAGGGTTAGGGTTAGGGTTAGGGTTAGGTTAGGGTTAGGGTTAGGGTTAGGGTTAGGGTTAGTGTTGGGTTAGGGTTAGCGTTAGGGTTAGGTTTAGGGTTAGGGTTTAGGGTTAGGGTTAGGGTTAGGGTTAGGGTTAGGATAGGGTTAGGGTTAGGGTTAGGGTTAGGGTTAGGGTTAGGGTAGTAGGGTTAGGGTTAGGGGTTAGGGTTAGGGTTAGGGTTAGGGTTAGGGTTAAGGGTTAGGGTTAGGGTTAGGGTTAGGGTTAGGGTTAGGGTT
>NW_026294727.1:0-41338 GCF_026119805.1 Tympanuchus pallidicinctus | reverse complement strand
GTGGTTGAGTTGGAAGGGTCCTTGAAGGCCGTAGAGCTGTGGGGTGGTTGGGTTGGGTTGGAAGGGTCCTTGAAGGTCGTAGAGCTGTGGGGTGGTTGGGTTGGGTTGGAAGGGTCCTTGAAGGTCGTAGAGCTGTGGGGTGGTTGGGTTGGAAGGGTCCTTGAAGGTCGTAGAGCTGTGGGGTGGTTGGGTTGGGTTGGAAGGGTCCTTGAAGGTCGTAGAGCTGTGGGGTGGTTGGGTTGAGTTGGAAGGGTCCTTGAAGGTCGTAGAGCTGTGGGGTGGCTGGGTTGGGTTGGAAGGGTCCTTGAAGGTCATAGAGCTGTGGGGTGGTTGGGTTGGGTTGGAAGGGTCCTTGAAGGTCGTAGAGCTGTGGGGTGGTTGGGTTGAGTTGGAAGGGTCCTTGAAGGTCGTAGAGCTGTGGGGTGGTTGGGTTGAGTTGGAAGGGTCCTTGAAGGTCGTAGAGCTGTGGGGTGGCTGGGTTGGAAAGGTCCTTGAAGATCACAGAGCCATGGAAGGAGTTGGGTTGGAAAGGTCCTTGAAGATGACCGGGCCATGAAAGGGGTTGGGTTGGAAAGGTCCTTGAAGATCACAGAGCCATGGAAGGGGTTGGAAGGGTCCTTAAAGATCATAGAAGCATGAAAGGGGTTGGGTTGGAAAGGTCCTTGAAGATGACAGAGGCATGGAATGGTTGGGTTGGAAAGGTCCTTAAAGATCATAAAGCTATGGAATGGTTGGGTTGGAAGGGTCCTTAAAGATCACAGAGCCATGGAAGAGGTTGGAAGCGTCCTTAAAGATCATAGAACCATGAAAGGGGTTGGGTTGGAAAGGTCCTTGAAGATCACAGAGCCATGGAATGATTGGGTTGGAAAAGTCCTCACAGATCATAGAACCACGGGATGAGTTGGGTTGGAAAGGTCCTGGAAGATCACAGAAGCATTGGCTTTAACTGAACCTTTCTCTTTTTGGAGGTGACGGCAGCGCCGCCCCGCGGGACAAAACGCCGTGGGTCGATGTGGGGCCCGCGGTGCCCTGGCCTGGGGGACGTCGGGGTCCCGCAGGTGGGGATCCCCCCCCTACTTGGGGGGCGCCCACGTGGGGCGGCTCCGCGTCATTCGGGGAAGTCAAGAAACAGAAATAGAGATTGGAATACGAGAGAGAAACACAAAAGGTTTTTTGGAGCCCCAAACTGAGCTCTGCTCCCTGCCCTGGGGGTCCTCTGCCCCACATCAGCCCCATAGATGTGGGAAGCTGGGGGTGGCTGAGTGTGTAGAGGCCCCCCACTGCCCTATAGCGCCCTGTAGTCCACCCCATAGCGCCCCCAAAGAGCCCTGGGCTGCCCTCCAGCGCCCCACAGCTCCCCTCGAAACCTCTGGGGTGCCCCTACAGTGCCCCATAGATCCCATGATCTGTGTCAGTGCCCCATAAATCTATGGGGCATCCCATAGTCCAACCATAGCACAACCAGAGCTCCCCATAGCCCTGCACTGCCCCATAGACCCTTCTCAATAGTTGTGGGGTGCCCTATAGCTCTCCCCATAGCCCTGTGCTGCCCTATAGACCCCTCAATAGTTGTGGGGTGCCCTATAGCTCCCCCCATAGCCCTGTGCTGCCCTATAGACCCCTCAATAGTTGTGGGGTGCCCTATAGCTCTCCCCATAGCCCTGCACTGCCCTATAGACCCCTCAATAGTTGTGGGGTGCCCTATAGCTCCCCCCATAGCCCTGTGCTGCCCTATAGACCCCTCAATAGTTGTGGGGTGCCCTATAGCTCTCCCCATAGCCCTGTGCTGCCCTATAGACCCCTCAATAGTTGTGGGGTGCCCTATAGCTCTCCCCATAGCCATGGGGTGTCCTATAGACCCCTCAAAAGTTGTGGGGTGCCCTATAGCTTTCCCTATAGCCTTGGGGCGTCCTATAGACCCCTCTGACCCACATCAGCCCCATAGATGTGGGAAGCTGGGGGTGGCTGAGTGTGTAGAGGCCCCCCACTGCCCTATAGCGCCCTGTAGTCCACCCCATAGCGCCCCCTAAGAGCCCTGGGCTGCCCTCCAGCGCCCCACAGCTCCCCTCGAAACCTCTGGGGTGCCCCTACAGTGCCCCATAGATCCCATGATCTGTGTCAGTGCCCCATAGATCTATGGGGCATCCCATAGTCCAACCATAGCACAACCAGAGCTCCCCATAGCCCTGCGCTGCCCCATAGACCCTTCTCAATAGTTGTGGGGTGCCCTATAGCTCCCCCCATAGCCCTGTGCTGCCCTATAGACCCCTCAATAGTTGTGGGGTGCCCTATAGCTTTCCCTATAGCCTTGGGGCGTCCTATAGACCCCTCTGACCCACATCAGCCCCATAGATGTGGGAAGCTGGGGGTGGGTGAGTGTGTAGAGGCCCCCCACTGCCCTATAGCGCCCTGTAGTCCACCCCATAGTGCCCCCAAAGAGCCCTGGGCTGCCCTCCAGCGCCCCACAGCTCCCCTCGAAACCTCTGGGGTGCCCCTACAGTGCCCCATAGATCCCATGACCTGTGTCAGTGCCCCATAGATCTATGGGGCATCCCATAGTCCAACCATAGCACAACCAGAGTTCTCCCCATAGCCCTGCACTGCCCCATAGAACCTTCTCAATAGTTGTGGGGTGCCCTATAGCTCCCCCCATAGCCCTGCGCTGCCCTATAGACCCCTCAATAGTTGTGGGGTGCCCTATAGCTCTCCCCATAGCCCTGTGCTGCCCTATAGACCCCTCAATAGTTGTGGGGTGCCCTATAGCTCTCCCCATAGTGCTGCCCTATAGACCCCTCAATAGTTGTGCGGTGCCCTATAGCTCTCCCCATAGCCCTGTGCTGCCCTATAGACCCCTCAATAGTTGTGGGGTGCCCTATAGCTCTCCCCATAGCCCTGTGCTGCCCTATAGACCCCTCAATAGTTGTGGGGTGCCCCATAACTCCTCCCCCCCCCGCCCATAACCCTGTAATGCCTCAGGGTCAGGCGCGCCCCCACCACGTGACCGCACTCCTCACGTGACTACTCTCCCCTTCCGCACCACGTGACAACTCGGGGGGATGGGGCCCGTCCCCAGCCGTGCGCACGCGCGATTCGGTCGCCTTCACGCGCGAGGGGCGGGGCCTCAGGAAGGGGCGGGGCCAAGACCCGGAAGCGGCGCCGGGAGCGGAGAGGAACCCCGCGTACCGGGAACCCCTCCCCCACCCCGCGCCCCCCCCCCAGCGCCGATGGCGGCGGTCACCGCAGCCCCGCGACCCCCGGTGCCGTGAGGGGGAACCCAGGAACCATAGGGACCGCGGGGGCGCAGCGTTGGGCCGCGCCCGGGCTCGGGGGGCTGCGGACGCGCAGCATCATGGAGGCACGGACCCGGCGTGAGTGCGGAGGGTCCTGGAAGGGTGATAGAATGGAGTGGGAGGGGGTGGGTCCTGGAAGGGTATAGAGGGAATGGAGAGGGGGGGGTCTTGGATGGGCACAGAGGGGATGCAGTTTGGGGGTGAAGAGGGTTGTGAAAGGGCACAGAGGGAATAGGAGGGTCCTGGAAGGATCGTAGGGAGGATGGAATGGGAGGGGGGATGGAGGGGTCCTGGAAGGGTGATAGAATGGAGTGGGAGGGGGTGGGTCCTGGAAGGGTATAGAGGGAATGGAGAGGGGGGGTATTGGATGGGCACAGAGGGGATGCAGTTTTGGGGGGGGGAAGGGGAGGGGTGTGGAAGGGCACGGAGGGAAGGGGAGGGTCCTGGAAGGGTGATAGAATGGAGTGGGAGGGGAGGTCCTGGAAGGGTATAGAGGGAATGGAGAGGGGGGGTCTTGGATGGGCACAGAGGGGATGCAGTTTGGGGGTGAAGAGGGTTGTGAAAGGGCACAGAGGGAATAGGAGGGTCCTGGAAGGATCGTAGAGAGGATGGAATGGGAGGGGGGATGGAGGGGTCCTGGAAGGGTATAGAGGGAATGGAGGGGGGGAGGGGTCTTGGATGGGCACAGAGGGAATGCAGTTTTGGGGGGGGGAAGGGGAGGGGTGTGGAAGGGCACAGAGGGAATAGGAGGGTCCTGGAAGGATCGTAGAGAGGATGGAATGGGAGGGGGGATGGAGGGGTCCTGGAAGGGTATAGAGGGAATGGAGGGGGGGAGGGGTCTTGGATGGGCACAGAGGGAATGCAGTTTTGGGGGGGCGGATGGAGGGGAGAGGTGTGGAAGGGCACAGAGGGAAGGGGAGGGTCCTGGAAGGGTGATAGAATGGAGTGGGAGGGGGTGGGTCCTGGAAGGGTATAGAGGGAATGGAGAAGGGGGGGGTCTTGGATGGGCACAGAGGGGATGCAGTTTGGGGGTGAAGAGGGTTGTGAAAGGGCACAGAGGGAATAGGAGGGTCCTGGAAGGATCGTAGAGAGGATGGAATGGGAGGGGGGATGGAGGGGTCCTGGAAGGGTATAGAGGGAATGGAGGGGGGGAGGGGTCTTGGATGGGCACAGAGGGAATGCAGTTTTGGGGGGGGGGGGAAGGGGAGAGGTGTGGAAGGGCACAGAGGGAAGGGGAGGGTCCTGGAAGGGTGATAGAATGGAGTGGGAGGGGGGTCCTGGAAGAGTATAGAGGGAATGGAGAGGGGGGGTCTTGGATGGGCACAGAGGGGATGCAGTTTGGGGGTGAAGAGGGTTGTGAAAGGGCACAGAGGGAATAGGAGGGTCCTGGAAGGATCGTAGAGAGGATGGAATGGGAGGGGGGATGGAGGGGTCCTGGAAGGGTATAGAGGGAATGGAGAGGGGAGGGGTCTTGGATGGGCACAGAGGGGATGCAGTTTTGGGGGGGGGAAGGGGAGAGGTGTGGAAGGGCACAGAGGGAAGGGGAGGGTCCTGGAAGGGTGATAGAATGGAGTGGGAGGGGATTGGAGCGGTCCTGGAAGGGTGATAGAATGGAGTGGGAGGGGAGATCCTGGAAGGGTATAGAGGGAATGGAGAGGGGGGGGGTATTGGATGGGCACAGAGGGAATGCAGTTTTGGGGGGGGGAAGGGGAGAGGTGTGGAAGGGCACAGAGGGAATAGGAGGGTCCTGGAAGGATCGTAGAGAGGATGGAATGGGAGGGGGGATGGAGGGGTCCTGGAAGGGTATAGAGGGAATGGAGGGGGGGAGGGGTCTTGGATGGGCACAGAGGGAATGCAGTTTTGGGGGGGCGGATGGAGGGGAGAGGTGTGGAAGGGCACAGAGGGAAGGGGAGGGTCCTGGAAGGGTGATAGAATGGAATAGGAGGGGATTGGAGCGGTCCTGGAAGGGTGATAGAATGGGGTGGGAGGGGAGGTGAAGGGGTCCTGGGAGGGTATAGAGGGAATGGAAGGGGGGGGTCCTGGAAGGGCACAGAGGGAATGGAGTGAGGGTTTTGTGGAAGGGCACAAAGGGAATAGGAGGGTCCTGGAAGGGTGATAGAATGGAGTGGGAGAGGGGGGTACAGGGTGAAAGGGGGAGGGGGTCCTGGAAGAGCACAGAGAAAATGGGGTGTGGGGATAGAGAGAATGGGATGGAGGTCCTGGAAGGGCGCAGAGGGAATGGGGCACTGGGGGGGATGTCCCAGAAAGGCACAGAGGGAATGAGAGGGAGGGTCCTGGAAGGGCAGAGAGAGGATGGGAGAGGGGTGGTCCTGGAAGTGCCATACAGAGAATGGGAGGGGATCCTGGAAGGGTCATAGGAAGAATGGAGGGGAGGGGTCCTGGAAGGGCACAGAGAAAATGGAAGGGGGGATCCTGAAAGGGTCATGGAGGGAATAGGAGGAGCAGTTCTGGTTGGGTCATAGGCAAAATAGGAGGGTGGATCCTGGAAGGTTCATAGAGAGAATGGAGTATGGGGGGGAGGGGTCTGGAATAGCATAGATAAAATCAGATGGAGTGGGTTGGGGAGGTCCTGAAAGATCACAGAATCATGGAATGATTGGGTTGGGAAGGTCTTGAAAGGTCATGGGAGCGTAGAATGGGTTGGGAGGGTCCTTGAAGGTTGTAAAGACGTGGAATGATAGGATGCGTTGGGGTGAACAGGTCCTTAAAGATCACAAAACCATGAGATACTTGGAAGGGTCCTTACAGATCATAGAGCCGTGGGACGGTTGGGATGGAAGGGTCCTTACAGATCACAGAGCCATGGGACGGTTGGGATGAAAGGTCCTTGCAGATCACAGAGCCGTGGGATGGTTGGGATGGAAGGGTCCTTACAGATCACAGAGCCATGGGATGGTTGGGATGGAAGGGTCCTTACAGATCACAGAGCCATGGGATGGTTGGGATGGAAGGGTCCTTACAGATCACAGAGCCATGGGATGGTTGGGATGGAAGGTCCTTACAGATCACAGAGCCATGGGATGGTTGGGATGGAAGGGTCCTTACAGATCACAGAGCCATGGGATGGTTGGGATGGAAGGTCCTTACAGATCACAGAGCCATGGGATGGTTGGGATGGAAGGTCCTTACAGATCACAGAGCAGTGGGATGGTTGGGATGGAAGGGTCCTTACAGATCACAGAGCCGTGGGATGGTTGGGTTGGAAAGGTCCTTACAGATCACAGAGCCATGGGATGGTTGGGATGGAAGGGTCCTTACAGATCACAGAGCCATGGGATGGTTGGGATGGAAGGGTCCTTACAGATCACAGAGCCATGGGATGGTTGGGATGGAAGGGTCCTTACAGATCACAGAGCCATGGGATGGTTGGGATGGAAGGTCCTTACAGATCACAGAGCCGTGGGATGGTTGGGATGAAAGGTCCTTGCAGATCACAGAGCCGTGGGATGGTTGGGATGGAAGGGTCCTGAAAGATCACAGAGCCATGGGATGGTTGGGATGGAAGGGTCCTTACAGATCACAGAGCCATGGGATGGTTGGGATGGAAGGGTCCTTGCAGATCACAGAGCCGTGGGATGGTTCGGATGGAAGGTCCTTACAGATCACAGAGCCATGGGATGGTTGGAATGGAAGGTCCTTACAGATCACAGAGCCATGGGATGGTTGGGATGGAAGGTCCTTACAGATCACAGAGCCGTGGGATGGTTGGGATGGAAGGTCCTTACAGATCACAGAGCCATGGGATGGTTGGGATGGAAGGTCCTTACAGATCACAGAGCCGTGGGATGGTTGGGATGAAAGGTCCTTGCAGATCACAGAGCCGTGGGATGGTTGGGATGGAAGGGTCCTGAAAGATCACAGAGCCATGGGATGGTTGGGATGGAAGGGTCCTTACAGATCACAGAGCCATGGGATGGTTGGGATGGAAGGGTCCTTACAGATCACAGAGCCATGGGATGGTTGGGATGGAAGGGTCCTTACAGATCACAGAGCAGTGGGATGGTTGGGATGGAAGGGTCCTTACAGATCACAGAGCCGTGGGATGGTTGGGTTGGAAAGGTCCTTACAGATCACAGAGCCATGGGATGGTTGGGATGGAAGGGTCCTTACAGATCACAGAGCCATGGGATGGTTGGGATGGAAGGTCCTTACAGATCACAGAGCCGTGGGATGGTTGGGATGGAAGGTCCTTGCAGATCAACCATTCCCCCTTGCCCCATCCCTCTGCCCCATAAGATACCTCTCCCCCCCCTCTGCCCGTGCCCCCTTTAAGCCCCCCCGCTCCCCTCTCCCCAAATTGAGGTCAGAGCTCCGTGCTGTGGGCTTGCGGCCGCTCTCCTCACGCGCAGCTCCGTGCCCCAGAAATTCACTCTGGGTCGGACTCAGCCCTTCCCAGCGCTGCTCCTTACCCTCATTAATCCCAGACTGCCTTGGAAATTAATACATTATTATTATTATTATTATTAATTATTACTGGCAGTGCTGGGTCACGCTGGCCATGTGACCGCGAGGATGGGGGCAGACATCCGTCCCTTTGGGTTGGAATTCAGAATTTAACCCAAACTGGGATATTTTGCCCCCCCCCCCCCCCCCACTGCCCCCCAGCTTGGAGCCCATCCCTGTGGTTCTGCCACCACTGAAAGGTCCCTGGTAGGGGGTGAGGGGGCAGCTGTGGGGTCTTGTAGGGTCCCGTGTGGCAGTCGGGGTCTTGTAGGTCCTGTGATCCATAGGGGGTCTCATGGGGGGGGGGGGGGGAGGGGGAGGGAGGGTTCAGGAAGGCTTGGAGGGGTCTATAGAGGGGTCTGGGGGGGCTCATGGGATCCTTAGGGGAATCTAAGTAGGATCCATGGGAGTCCTGTAGGGTCCATGAGGGGATTTCATGGGGTCTGCGAAGGGGTCTTGCGGGGGTCTACGGAGGTCCTGTGAGATCCATAGGGGTCTCTTGGGGGGGGGGGGGTTCAGAATGGTCTTGAGGACCTTGTGAGGTCTATAGAAGGGTCTGGGGAGGGGGGGGGGGTCTCATGGGGTCCTTGAGGGAATTTGAGTGGGGTCCCTGGGGGTCTTGTGGGGTCCCTGGGGTCCTTGGGGGGTCCATGAGAAGATTTCATGGAGGGGTTTTGTAGGATCTACAGAGCTCCTGTGAGGTCCATGGGGGTCTCATGGCGTCTTTAGGGGAAGGGTTTTGTGTCTTTAGAGGGGTCTTGGGGGATCTCATGGGGTCTTTGGGGGGAGGAGGGTCTGAGAGGAGGGGTCCATGAGGGTCATGTAGGGTTTGTGGAGGTTCAGATGGGGCTCTCACAGGATCCTGAGGGGTCTCATGAGGTCTCTTTGGGTTCATGAGGGTCTCATGGGATTCACGAGGGCCTCGTGGGGTCTGTGGGGGTCTCTTGGGATTAATGGAGGGATCTTATGGGGCCCATATTGGGGTCTATGGGGTCCTTAGGGGGGTTTCAGGAACTCCTCAAGGGTCTTGTGGGGGGATTTTCTGGCATCCTTGAGGGGGTCTCATGGGGTTCTTGGGCAGGAGCCTGAAGGGGTTCTAAGAGGGTCTTGTGGGGTTTCTGAGGGGTCCTTGTAGTGTCCATGGTGGTTGCATGGGGTCCACGGGGGGGGGGGTCTTTGGGGTTGGTGGGGGCTCCCATGCCCCATCCCATGTCACCTTGCAGCACGGCGACGCGCTCCGTGCAGAGCGTTTGGAGACAGCTTGTTCTGAAATTAATTAGCCTTATTATGACGGCGGCCCTAATGAGTAAAGCGCTGCTCCAAAATAACGAGGCACCTCTCAGAGCTGCGTCTCCACTCGCTGTTAATGAGTGAGAGCCGGGCTGGGGGGAGGGAAGCTGAGGGGGTTCAACACGGGGTGAGTGGAGGGTCCTGCATTGGGGTTTGGGGGGTGGCTGGGGGGACAAACAACTGCACAGACCTGTGCAGGTTGGGGCTGAGCTGCTGGAAAGGAGCTCTGCAGTGAAGGACCTGGTGGTCCTGGTGGCCAGCAGGTGACCAGGGGTTGACCGTGAGGCAGCAGTGGGCTGTGGTGGCCAAGACAGCCAGCAGTGAGCCCTGGTGGCCAATAGGGCCAACAGATGAGCAGCAGTAGAGCAGGGATTGACCATGAGCCAGTGGTGAGCCCTGGTGGCCTATAGGGCCAGCAGATGAGCAGCAGTAGAGCAGGGATTGACCATGAGCCAGCGGTGAGCCCTGGTGGCCAATAGGGCCAGCAGATGACCAGCAGTAGAGCAGGGATTGACCATGAGCCAGCAGTGAGCCCTGGTGGCCAAGAGGGCCAACAGATGACCAGCAGTAGAGCAGGGATTGACCATGAGCCAGCGGTGAGCCCTGGTGGCCAAGAGGGCCAACAGATGACCAGCAGTAGAGCAGGGATTGACCATGAGCCAGCAGTGAGCCCTGGTGGCCAAGAGAGCCAACAGATGACCAGCAGTAGAGCAGGGATTGACCATGAGCCAGCGGTGAGCCCTGGTGGCCAATAGGGCCAGCAGATGAGCAGCAGTAGAGCAGGGATTGACCATCAGCCAGCGGTGGCCAAGAGAGCCAATGGTTGACCTGTGGTTGACCACGAGTCAGCAGTATGTCCTGGTTGCTCAGACAGCCAGTGGTTGACCAACGGTTGGCCATTGGTTGACCACGGGCCAACGGTGAGCCCTGGTAAGCAAGAGAGCTGGTGGTTGACCAACAGTTGACCAATGAATGACCGTGACTGGAAAGAAGCCCTACAGACTGGGACCTGGTGGTCCTGGTGGCCAGCAGGTGACCAGCGGTTGACTGTGGGTTAGCAGTGTGCTGTGGTGGCCAAGACAGCCAGCGGTGAGCCCTGGTGGCCAAGAGGGCCAACAGATGACCAGCAGTAGAGCAGGGATTGACCATGAGCCAGCGGTGAGCCCCGGTGGCCAATAGGGCCAACAGATGAGCAGCAGTAGAGCAGGGATTGACCATGAGCCAGCGGTGGCCAAGAGAGCCAATGGTTGACCTATGGTTGACCACGAGTCAGCAGTATGTCCTGGTGGCTCAGACAGCCAGTGGTTGACCACCAGGTGGCCATTGGTTGACCACGAGCCAACGGTGAGCCCTGATAAGCAAGAGAGCTGGTGGTTGACCAACAGTTGGCCATTGGTTGACCACGAGCCAACGGTGAGCCCTGATAAGCAAGAGAGCTGGTGGTTGACCAATGACTGACCGTGACTGGAAAGAAGCCCTACAGATCGGGACCTGGTGGTCCTGGTGGCCAGCAGGTGACCAGCGGTTGACCGTGGGTTAGCAGTGTGCTGTGGTGGCCAAGACAGCCAGCGGTGAGTCCTGGTGGCCAATAGGGCCAACAGATGAGCAGCAGTAGAGCAGGGATTGACCATGAGCCAGCGGTGAGCCCTGGTGGCCAAGAAAGCCAGCAGATGAGCAGCAGTAGAGCAGGGATTGACCATGAGCCATCAGTGAGCCTTGGTGGCCAAGAGGGCCAACAGATGACCAGCAGTAGAGCAGGGATTGACCACAAGTCAGCAATATGTCTTGGTGGCTCAGACAGCCAGCGGTTGACCAACAGTTGGCCATTGGTTGACCACGAGCCAACGGTGAGCCCTGATAAGCAAGAGAGCTGGTGGTTGACCAACAGTTGACCAATGAATGACCGTGACTGGAAAGAAGCCCTGCAGACTGGGACCTGGTGGTCCTGGTGGCCAACAGGTGACCAGCGGTTGACCATGAGCCAGCAGTGTGCCCTGGTAGCCAAAAGGGCAAATGGTTGACCAACAGTTGGCCAATGACTGACCATGACTGGAAAGAAGCCCTACAGACTGGGACCTGGTGGTCCTGGTGGCCAACAGGTGACCAGCGGTTGACCGTGAGTCAGCAGTGTGCTGTGGTGGCCAAGACAGCCAGCGGTGAGCAGGGATTGACCATGAGCCCTGGTGGCCAATAGGGCCAACAGATGACCAGCAGTAGAGCAGGGATTGACCATGAGCCCTGGTGGCTCAGACAGCCAGTGGTTGACCACCAGTTGGCCATTGGTTGACCACGAGCCAACGGTGAGCCCTGATAAGCAAGAGAGCTGGTGGTTGACCAACAGTTGACCAATGAATGACCGTGACTGGAAAGAAGCTCTGCAGACCAGGAGCTGTTGATCCTGGTGGCTTAAGAGTCACCAGCCGTTGGCCACAAGCCAGCAGTGTGTCCTGGTGGCCGAGAAGACCCAATGATTGACCACGAGTCAGCAGTACGTTCTGGTGGCCAAGACAGCCAGCGGTGAGCCCTGGTGGCCAATAGGGCCTACAGATGACCAACAGTTGGCCAACGGTTGACCAGGAGCCAGCAGTGAACCTTGGTTGCCAAGAGGGCCGACGGGACCCTGTGGTGCATTGCCAGAGTGCAGCAGCAGGGCAGGGAGGTGCTGCTCCCCTCTGCTCTGCCCTCCAGGGCACAGCTGGAGAGCTGCGTCTTGTTCAGCGTCTCCAGGTTTGGAAACCCCCAGTGGCTGCAGGGGAAAGTCACGTGTGGATCCCTTCCAGTTGGGTTTCTTTGGCGCCGAGGCCCGCAGAGAGGTTTTGCCGTTGGGATGGGAGCTGGGAGATCCGCTGAAGCATCTCTGCCTCGCGCAGGCCTCGCCACCACCCTGATGGACGCCACGACGGACAAGGAGCCGCTGGTGCAGGAGCAGATCTACAACGCTCTGTGCTACCTGGGGGAGGCCGAGCCCGAGGAGATCCTGCACTGCTGCGACGAGTATCTGCGGCAGCACGACAAGGTGGGCACTGCGGGGGGAAGGGAACCGGAGCGAGGGCTGGGGAGGGGGTTTGTAGGTGGGAAACATCTGGGAAATGCGAGCCGGTCCGTCCTGCTGGTCCCCCTGGGTTGTGGAAGGAAGGAACGCCATTCAGAGGGACCTCAGCGGGCTTGAAAGATGGGCCCTGGGTGAACCTGATGAGGTTCAACGCAGCAAAGTGCAAGGCTGGCACTTGGGCCGGAGGAATCGCAGGCATTTGTACAGAGAGCAGCCCTGCAAAAAGGACCCTGGGGTCCTGGGGGGGTGAAAAACTGAACATGAGGCAGCGGTGTGCATTGCAGCTGGAAAGCAAATGGGATCCTGGGCTCCATCAGCAGAGGGGCGGCCAGCAGGGACAGGGAGGTGATCGTCCCCCTCTGCTCTGCTCTTGTGAGGCCCCGTCTGCAGCACTGCGTCCAGGGCTGGAGCCCCCAGCACAAGAAGGACAGGGAGCTGTTGGAGAGGGTGCAGAGGAGCCACAGAGATGAGCAGGGGGCTGCAGCACCTCCACTGCAAAGACAGGCTGAGGGAGCTGGGCTCGTTCAGCATGGAGGAGAGAAGCTGCGGGGTGACCTCAGTGCAGCCTGCAGTGCCTCAAGGGAGCCTGCAGACAGGAGGGGAGTCAGCTCTGTGCAAGGGGAGATGGCAGCAGGACGAGGGGGATGGTTTGAAGCTGAGGGAGGGCAGATTGAGGTTGGATGTCAGGGGAAGTTGTGTGCTGTGAGAGCGGTGAGGGGCTGCAACAGCTGCCCAGAGAGGCTGTGATGCCCCGTCCATCCCTGGAGGTGTTCGAGGCCAGGTTGGATGGGGCCCTGGGCAGCCTGGGCTGCTGTGAAATGTGGAGGTTGGTGGCTTTGCATGCAGTGGGGGGTTGGAGCTCCGTGATCCTTGAGGTCCCTTCCAACCCGGGCCATGCTGTGATTCTGTAGGGGATGCGTGCCGTGTCCCACGCGCCCCACGCTGCCACGTGCCCCCTCTGTCCCTCCCTCACAGCTGGCCTATCCGCACCGCGTCATCATCCTGAAGGCGATGGAAACGGTGGTGAAGAACAACATCTCCAGCTTGGACAAAAGCACGGCGAAGGTGGTCATCTTCCTGGCATCCAACGAGATGACCAAATCGAAGGTGGGAGCTGAGGGGCTGCGGTTGTCGCTCCCTCCAACGCCGGGCAGCGCTCAGCAAAGCGACAGCCGTCCCTTCCTGGCACACAGGAGGTGGTCTGGGAATGGCAGCAGGCAGCCAGCAGCGTGCTGGTGGCGGTCGGGCAGCGTTTCATCAACAAAGTGATGGAGGAGGTGCTGACCAAGTTCCAGCCGGGCATCCTGCCGCATTACTTCGTCATGCAGACCTTCGCCAACCTGGCGGTGTCCAACGGTGAGCTCGCCCTCCTGCGTCTGGTGTGTGTGGCTTTGGTCAGCATTGGGTTGGCTCTGGGTCGGCGTTTGGGTGGCGTTGGGTTGGTGTTGGTTGGACATTGGGTTGGTGTTGGGTTGGCGTTGATTTGGCACTGGGTTGGTGTTGGTTTGACGTTGGGTTGGTGTTGGGTTGGCATTGGGTTGGTGTTGGTTTGACATTGGGTTGGTGTTGGGTTGGCATTGGGTTGGTGTTGGGTTGGTGTTGGTTTGACATTGGGTTGGTGTTGGGTTGGCATTGGGTTGGTGTTGGGTTGGTGTTGATTTGACATTGGGTTGGTGTTGGGTTGGCATTGGGTTGGTGTTGGGTTGGTGTTGGTTTGACATTGGGTTGGTGTTGGTTTGACATTGGGTTGGTGTTGGGTTGGTGTTGGTTTGACATTGGGTTGGTGTTGGGTTGGCATTGGGTTGGAGGTGGTGGTTTGACATTGGTTTGGTGTTGGTTGGACATTGGTTTGGTGTTGGTTGGACATTGGTTTGGTGTTGGGTTGGCGTTGATTTGGCACTGGGTTGGTGTTGGTTTGACACTGGGTTGGTGTTGGGTTGGCATTGGGTTGGTGTTGGGTTGGTGTTGGTTGGACATTGGTTTGGTGTTGGGTTGGCATTAGGTTGGTGGTGTTGGTTTGACATTGGGTTGGTGTTGGCTTGGCATTGGGTTGGTGTTGGGTTGGTGTTGGTTTGACATTGGTTTGGTGTTGGGTTGGCATTGGTTGGTGGTGTTGGTTTGACATTGGTTTGGTGTTGGTTGGACATTGGTTTGGTGTTGGTTGGACATTGGTTTGGTGTTGGGTTGGCATTGGTTTGGTGTTGGGTTGGCATTGATTTGCACTGGGTTGGTGTTGGTTTGACACTGGGTTGGTGTTGGGTTGGCATTGGGTTGGTGTTGGTTTGACGTTGGGTTGGTGTTGGGTTGGCATTGGGTTGGTGTTGGTTTGACGTTGGGTTGGTGTTAGGTTGGCATTGGGTTGGAGGTGGTGGTTTGACATTGGGTTGGTGTTGGTTTGACATTGGTTTGGTGTTGGTTGGACATTGGTTTGGTGTTGGTTGGACATTGGTTTGGTGTTGGGTTGGCGTTGATTTGGCACTGGGTTGGTGTTGGTTTGACATTGGGTTGGTATTGGGTTGGCATTGGGTTGGCATTGGGTTGGTGTTGGGTTGGTGTTGGTTTGACACTGGGTTGGTGTTGGTTTGACACTGGCTTGGTGTTGGTTGGCATTGGGTTGGTGTTGGGTTGTTATTGAATTGGCATTGGGTTGGCTTTGATTTGGCATCGGGTTGGTGTTGAGGTATATTAGGTCAGCATTAGGTTGTTGTTGGTTGGTGTTGGGTTGGCGTTGGGTTGGTGTTGGTTTGACATTGGTTTGGTGTTGGTTTGATATTGAATTGGCATTGGGTTGGCCTTTATTTGGCACTGAGTTGGTGTTGCTTTGGCATTGGGTTGGTTGAGGTATATTAGTCAGCATTAGGTTGGTACCAGGTTAGTGTTGGGTTGGCACTGGGTTGGCATTGGGTTGGTGCTGGTTTGGCATTGGTTTGGTGTTGGGTTGCTATTGAATTGGCATTGGGTTGGCATTGATTTGGCACTAGGTTGGTGTTGGTTTGGCATCGGGTTGGTGTTGAGGTATATTAGGTCAGCATTAGGTTGGCATTGGATTGGTGTTGGATTGGCGTTGGGATGGCATTGGTTTGATGCTGGGTTGGCATTGTGTCAGTGTTGGGTCACTGTTGGGTTGGCGTTGGACAGGCATTGGATCAGGGCTGGGTTGGCACTGGTTTGGTGCTGGGTTGGCACTGGATCAGCATTGGCTTCATGTTCAGTTGGTGTTGAGTTGATTTTAGGTTGGAGTTTGGCTGGCACCGGATTGGTGTTGGTTCAGCATTGAGTTGACGTTGAGTTGGTACTAGATTGGTATTGGATTGGCATTGGTTTGGCACTGAGTCAGTGCTGGGTTGGTGTTTGGTGCTGGGTTGGTGTTGAGTTGGCACTGAGTTGGCATCGGGTCAGCATCAGGTTGGCACTGGGTTGGTGTTGGGTTGGCGTAGGGTTGGTGTTGGGTTGATATTGGATCAGCATTGGGTTATATTGGGTCAGCACTGGGTTGATGCTTGATTGGCATTGGCTTGGCATTGGTTCGGTGCTGGGTTGGCACTGGCTCGGCATTTAGTTGGCTTTGGGTTGACATTGTGTTGGAGTTCTGTTGATGCTGAATTGGCATTGGGTTGGCAGTGGATTGGTTTTGGATTGGCATTAGTTTGGCTCTGGATCAGCGTCGGGTCGGTGTTTGGTTGGTGCTGAGTTGGCACTGAGTTGGCGTTGGGATTGGCGTTGGGTCTGCGTTGCTTCAGCACTCGGTTGACACTGAGTTGATGTTGGGTTGGTTGATGTTGTTTCGTCGGTGCTGTTGGCCTTGGGTCAGCATTGAGTTGATGTTGGCTTGGCGTTGGATTGGCATTGATTTGGTGTTAGGTTGGCACAGGGTTGGCGTTGGTTTTGGTGTTGGCCCTGGGTTGGTGTTGGGTCAGTGTTGGACCTGGGTTGGTCCTGGGTTGCTTTTGGATCGGTGTTAGCTTGGCACTGGGTGAACGTTGGGTGCTCACCGTATACTGGGGTCCTTAAAGATCATAGGATCATGGCATGGGTGGGTCGGAAAGGTCCTTAAAGATCGTACAACCACAGGATGGGTTGAAAGGGACCCCCCAGACCCAGCCCTGCCGTGGGCTGGCTGCCCCCCACCATCTCAGGCTGCCCAGGGCCCCCATCCATGGCCTCGGGCACCTCCAGGTGTGGGGCACCCACAGCTCCGCGTTTCCTCCCGCAGTGTTCGGGATGGTGCCTTTCCTCAACTCCATCCTGGGGACCATGCTGCCCATGCTGGGGATGGCCAAGCAGGACCACATGAAGTCTGTCTTCTGCTACGGTAAGGCTGCTCTGCTTCTCTCAATACGGTGGGGACTTTTTTTTGAGGGGGGATTTCGGGGGGATTTGGGGCACTTCTTGGATAGGGAAGTGGTAGAGAGCGGTGCTCTTGGGTGCCCAGGGGCAGGGTTGGCTCCAGGAGGGGTGGAACCATCAGATCACAGACAAGGACAAGGAGTTTCGCTCTAAAAGAGGCGAGGCTGAGATTGCATAAAAGGTAAGAAGGTTTCTGGGCAGCGAGGCACTGATGCAGACTGATGGCGGTTGTGCTGGTGCTCCGTCCCTGCAGATGTTCCAGGTCATGGGATGGGGCTCCGAGCGCCTGGTAGAACTGTGGGTGCCCCTGTGCATCGTAGAGCCGTGGGGTGGGTGGGTTGGAAGGGTCCTTAAAGATCACAGAGAACAGAACGCTTGCTTTGGAAGAGACCTTAAAGATCACGGAGCCGTGGCGTGATTGAGTTGGAAGGGTCCTCGAAGATTACAGAGCCATAGAATGAGTTTGCATTGGAAGAGTGTTCGAAAACGTTGGAGCTGTGAGATGGTTGGGTTGGAAAGGTCCTTAAAGGTCATAGAGCCATGGAATGGTTGGGATGGGGGGGGGGGGGGCCCTTGAAGATCATGGAGTCGTGCAGTGTTAGAATGGGTTGGGTTGGAAGGGTCCTTACAGATCACACAACCACAGCACGGTTGGGTTGGAAGGGTCCTTACAGATCACACAACCACAGCACGGTTGGGTCGGAAGGGTCCTTACAGATCACACAACCACAGCACGGTTGGGTTGGAAGGGTCCTTACAGATCACACAACCACAGAATGGTTGGGTTGGAAGGGTCCTTACAGATCACACAACCAAAGAATGGTTGGGTTGGAAGGGTCCTTACAGATCACACAAGCACAGAACGGTTGTGTTGGAAGGGTCCTTACAGATCACACAACCACAGAATGGTTGTGTTGGAAGGGTCCTTACAGATCACACAACCACAGAACGGTTGGGTTGGAAGGGTCCTTACAGATCACACAACCACAGAATGGTTGGGTTGGAAGGGTCCTTACAGATCACACAACCACAGAGTGGTTGGGTTGGAAGGGTCCTTACAGATCACACAACCACAACACAGTTGGGTTGGAAGGACTCCCCAGCCCCATCCCTGCCGTGGGCTGGCTGCCCCCCAGCTCAGGCTGCCCAAGGTCCCACCCCCAGCCTGGGGCACCTCCAGCCTGGGGCACCCACAGCTCGGGGCAGCAGTGCTGGGGCTGCACCGCCTCTGGGTGAAGGATTTCCCCACGTCTGACCCCAAATCTCCCCACTTTTGGGTTCAGGCCGTTCCCCCTGTACCTCCACCCCTATACCAGCACCCCATCCTCTGCTGTAGCCCCACTCTGGTGGCTGGGAGGCAGCCAGCAAAGAGGAGGAGCCTGAGTGCTGTGGGGCATCAGAACCCGGTGGGGCAGCACCCAGGGAGCTGTTGTGGGGCAGAGGAAACCGCAGCTGGAGAAGCCCAGCTGTGCACTTGGCAGTAAGGGAGCAAAATATCCACCCCAACCCACTCTTGCAGTTCTTTGATCTTTAAGGACCTTTCCAATCCAACCTGTTCTGTTATCCCACGGCTGTATGACCTTCAAGGACCCTCCCAGACCATTCAGTGCTTTCATGACCTTTCGGAAACTTTCCAACCCACCCGTCCCATGGTTCTGTGATCTTTCAGGACCCTTCCAACCCACCCATCCCATGGTTCTGTGATCTCTCAGGACCCTTCCAACCCAACCATCCCATGGTTCTGTGATCTTTAAGGATCCTTCCAATCCGTCCCTTCTGTGGTTCTGTGATTTTTAAGGACCCCTCCAACCCAACCATTCCACAGCTCTGTAACCTTTCAGGACCCTCCCAACACAACCCGTCCTGTAATTCTGAGATCTTTCAGGACCTATCCAAGCCAACTGTGAAACAGCTCTGTGCTTCTGACCTCTCAGGACCCTTCTCACCCAACCAATAGTTCTATCATCTTTCAGGACCTTTCCAACCCAATTGATCTTACAGTTCTATGATCTTTCAGGACCCTTCCAACCCAATTGATCTTACAGTTCTATGATCTTTCAGGACCCTTCCAACCCAATTGATCTTACAGTTCTATGATCTTTCAGGACCCTTCCAACCCAACCCTTCCTACAGCTCTGTGATCTTTCAGGACCCAGCCAACCTAAGCATGCAGCAGTCCAATGTTTCTGATCTGTAAGGACCCTCCCAACACTGAGATCTTTCAGGACCTATCCAAGCCAACTGTGAAACAGCTCTGTGCTTCTGACCTCTCAGGGCCCTTCTCACCCAACCAATAGTTCTATGATCTTTCAGGACCTTTCCAACCCAATTGATCTTACAGTTCTATGATCTTTCAGCACCCTTCCAACCCAACCCATCCTACAGCTCTGTGATCTTTCAGGACCCAGCCATCCTAAGCATGCAGCAGTCCAATGTTTCTGATCTGTAAGGACCCTCCCAACACTGAGATCTTTCAGGACCTATCCAAGCCAACTGTGAAACAGCTCTGTGCTTCTGACCTCTCAGGGCCCTTCTCACCTAACCGATAGTTCTATGATCTTTCAGGACCCTTCCAACCCAATTGATCTTACAGTTCTATGATCTTTCAGGACCCTTCCAACCCAATTGATCTTACAGTTCTATGATCTTTCAGGACCCTTCCAACCCAACCCTTCCTACAGCTCTGTGATCTTTCAGGACCCAGCCAACCTAAGCATGCAGCAGTCCAATGTTTCTGATCTGTAAGGACCCTCCCAACACTGAGATCTTTCAGGACCTATCCAAGCCAACTGTGAAACAGCTCTGTGCTTCTGACCTCTCAGGGCCCTTCTCACCCAACCAATAGTTCTATGATCTTTCAGGACCTTTCCAACCCAATTGATCTTACAGTTCTATGATCTTTCAGCACCCTTCCAACCCAACCCATCCTACAGCTCTGTGATCTTTCAGGACCCATCCATCCTAAGCATGCAGCAGTTCAATGTTTCTGATCTGTAAGGACCCTCCCAACACTGAGATCTTTCAGGACCTATCCAAGCCAACTGTGAAACAGCTCTGTGCTTCTGACCTCTCAGGACCCTTCTCACCCAACCAATAGTTCTATCATCTTTCAGGACCCTTCCAACCCAACCCTTCCTACAGCTCTGTGATCTTTCAGGACCCAGCCATCCTAAGCATGCAGCAGTCCAATGTTTCTGATCTGTAAGGACCCTCCCAACACTGAGATCTTTCAGGACCTATCCAAGCCAACTGTGAAACAGCTCTGTGCTTCTGACCTCTCAGGACCCTTCTCACCCAACCGATAGTTCTGTGATCTTTCAGGACCCTTCCAACCCAACCATTCCCCAGTTCTGTGACCTTTAAGCACCCAACCCACCCAACACCCACTGCCCCTCGAGGGACCCGAGGACTGACCTGAGCCCACGCTCTGCTTTGCAGCCCTGCAGCACTTCAGCGAGAGCATCCAGGAATACGTGGCCAACCTGGACCAGGCCCCCGACCCCACGGTCAGGAAGGACACCTTCTGCAACGAGATCTTCAGCGCCTACGAGGTGCTCTTCAACAGCTGGCTGCAGCACCGGGAGCCCAAGGTGTGGGCCAAGGAGAGAAATTAGGGACCATTTCGCCCCCAGAACAGCAGTTGGGTGCTGGCATGGGCTGCGCACGGGGTGGTGGGATCACCGTCCCCGGAGGTGTTGCAGAAATGTGGGTCAGTAGGGATGGGTTGGTATTGAGTTGGGGCTCTTGGAGATCTCTTCCAACCGGAATGACTCTGCGGGTCTGTTTAGGGTCACAGTGGGACGGGTTGGGGTTGGACTTGGGGATCTAGAAGCTTTTTTCCAACCTGAGTGACTCTATGGCTCTGTTTAGGGTCACGATGGGGATGGGTTGGGACTGGACTTGGTGATCCTGGCAGTCTCTTCCAACTTGAATGATGCTGTGGTTGTATTTAGGGTCACAGTGGGACGGGTTGGGGTTGGACTTGGAGATCTAGAAGCTCTTTTCCCACGTTGATGCTCTGTGCTTCTGTTTAGGGTCATGATGTGGGTGGATTGGGTTTGGAGTGGATGATCTTGGAGATCTTCTCCAACTTGAATGATGCTGTGGTTGTATTTAGGGTCACGGTGGGATGGGTTGGGGTTGGACTTGGGGATCTAGAAGCTCTTTTCCAACCTGAGTGACTCTATGGCTCTGTTTAGGGTCACAATGGGGATGGGTTGGGACTGGACTTGGTGATCCTGGCAGTCTCTTCCAACCTTAATGACTCTGTGGTTCTATTTAGGGTCATGGTGGGATGGATTGGGGTTGGACTTGGGGCTCTAGAAGCTCTTTTCCCACGTTGATGGCTCTGTGCTTCTGTTTAGGGTCGTGGTGTGGGTGGATTGGGGTTGGAGTGGATGATCTTGGAGATCTTCTCCAACTTGAATGATGCTGTGGTTGTATTTAGGGTCACAGTGGGATGGGTTGGGGTTGGACTTGGGGATCTAGAAGCTCTTTTCCAAGCTGAGTGACTCTATGGCTCTGTTTAGGGTCACAATGGGGATGGGTTGGGACTGGACTTGGTGATCCTGGCAGTCTCTTCCAACCTTAATGACTCTGTGGTTGTATTTAGGGTCACGGTGGGATGGGTTGGGGTTGGACTTGGGGATCTAGAAGCTCTTTTCCCACGTTGATGGCTCTGTGCTTCTGTTTAGGGTCGTGGTGTGGGTGGATTGGGGTTGGAGTGGATGATATTGGAGATCTCTTCCAACTTGAATGATGCTGTGGTTATATTTAGGGTCACGGTGGGACGGGTTGGGGTTGGACTTGGGGATCTAGAAGCTCTTTTCCCACGTTGATGCTCTGTGCTTCTGTTTAGGGTCGTGGTGTGGGTGGATTGGGGTTGGAGTGGATGATCTTGGAGATCTTCTCCAACTTGAATGATGCTGTGGTTGTATTTAGGGTCACGGTGGGATGGTTTGGGGTTGGACTTGGGGATCTAGAAGCTCTTTTCCAACCTGAGTGACTCCATGGCTCTGTTTAGGGTCACGATGGGGATGGGTTGGGACTGGACTTGGTGATCCTGGCAGTCTCTTCCAACCTTAATGACTCTGTGGTCCTGTTCAGGGTCGTGGTGGGATGGGTTGGGGTTGGACTTGGGGATCTAGAAGCTCTTTTCCCACATTGATGGCTCTGTGCTTCTGTTTAGGGTCATGGTGTGGGTGGATTGGGGTTGGAGTGGATGATCTTGAAGATCTCTTCCAACTTGAATGATGCTGTGGTTGTATTTAGGGTCACAGTGGGACGGGTTGGGGTTGGACTTGGGGATCTAGGAGCTCTTTTCCAACCTGAGTGACTCTATGGCTCTGTTTAGGGTCACGATGGGGATGGGTTGGGACTGGACTTGGTGATCCTGGCAGTCTCTTCCAACCTTAATGACTCTGTGGTTGTATTTAGGATCACAGTGGGACAGGTTGGGGTTGGACTTGGAGATCTAGAAGCTCTTTTCCAACCTGAGTGACTCTATGGCTCTGTTTAGGGTCACGATGGGGATGGGTTGGGACTGGACTTGGTGATCCTGGCAGTCTCCTCCAACTTGAATGATGCTGTGGTTGTATTTAGGGTCACGGTGGGATGGGTTGGGGTTGGACTTGGGGATGTAGAAGCTCTTTTCCAACCTGAGTGACTCTATGGCTCTGTTTAGGGTCACGATGGGGATGGGTTGGGACTGGACTTGGTGATCCTGGCAGTCTCTTCCAACCTTAATGACTCTGTGGTTGTATTTAGGGTCCTGGTGGGACGGGTTGGGGTTGGAGCTGTGGGTCCTGGAGTTCTCTTCAGCCTTAACGATTCTGTGGTTGTATTTAGGGTGGCATTGGGGTGGGTTGGGGTTGGACCGGGTGATCCTGGAGGTCTTTTCCAACCTTACTGATTCTGTTGGTCTGTTTAGGGTCACGATGGGGGTGGTTTGGGGTTGGACTGGGTGACCCTGGAGGTGTCTTTCAACCTCAACGACTCCGTGATTCTATTTGGGCTCACGATGGGGAAGGTCGGGGTTGGACTGGTGGATCCTTTGGGTCTCTTCCAACCTGAATGACTCGATGGTTCTAATCAGGACTCACAACAGGGTGGGTCGGGGTTGGACTTTGGGGCCACGTCGTGCTGGGGTTGGATCTGCTGATCTTTTTTGGCCCAAAGTTACGGAGTCTCTGATTCTGTGCTTGTGCTGCGCCTTGCAGGATCCACCCTGCCCTCATTAACGCTCGTTATCCCCCGCAGCTCCGGCTGGCGGTGGTGGAGGCTCTGGGAGCCATGAGCTACCTGATGCCCGGCGAGAAGCTGGAGGAGCAGCTCCCAAAGCTGATCCCGGCCGTCCTGTCCCTCTACAAGAAGCACACGGAGTCCTTCTACATCTCCAAGGTGAGCATGGAGCTGCGCGTGGCCGCGGGGGAAGCGATGGGAAATGCCCTGAGAGCTCGTTGCCCTGAGATCATCCCATCCCAACACCGGGCTCAATCCGTGCACGGTCCCATCTGCCACGCCGTGTGGCTGCCCCCACTGGTGGGAGCTGTGGGGTGGGCTTCAGCCAGTCCCCCTTCTGCCCCCCTTCCGCCCCCCCTGGGCTCTGGTCCCCTTCCTGCAGCGCTGAGGGAGGGACCCTCCTTCCAAGTGTGAGTTCTCAGTTCTTCCCCCCCCTCCACTCTGATTCCAGAGCCTCTGTCAGATCCTGGAAGCTTCTGTGGACATCGGCAGCCGCAGCCTGGATATGCAGCTGGATGCTCTGCTGGGCACCCTGCACCCCCAGGTAGGGGTGGGGGGCAGCAATGGGGGATGTGGGGCAGCGGGCTCTGCTGGGGGCTCCTGCTGTCATGTCCTACACCCCCAAATCAAATGCTGACCCCATAAGGACCCTGTAACCCCCCTGACTCCATAAGAACTCCATAAGGATGCTATAAAAGTTCCCTGACCCCATAAGAGCCCCATAAGGACCCTGTAAGTACCCTATAAAACCCCCTCACCTCTTAAGGACCTCACAAGAACCCAAAAAGGACCCTATGAAAGCCCGCTTACCCCATAAGGACCCTATAAACCCCTCCTGACCCCGTAAGAACCCCATAAGGACTCTGTAAAGACCCCATAGGACCCCATAAGGACCTTTTAACCACTTGTTTGGGTAGCACCGGGGGGTCAACTCATTCTGAAGGGGGAGCAGGGGGCGCAGCAGAAGGCATTGGGCCCCTGATGGACCCCCAACCCCCCTGGGCAGTGCTGCCCTGCTCCCACCTCGTGCTTGGCGGGTAGGGAGCTCCGCTCGGTGCCCATGCAGGGGATGCTGTCACCCCCCCCCCAAGCCCACCATTAATCCTCCAGATCTGCACTCCCGCCGACCCGGCTGTGCCCCTGACTGTCAAAAACCACACGGAGGTCCTTCGGTGCTTCACTGTGCTCGGTAAGGGGTGGTTGTGACCCATGGTGGGGGGTGGTTGGGACCCCCTCCTTGGAACGCGTCGTCTGAGGGCGATGGTTGAAGTGTTGGAGCTGGCTGACCAGGGTGGTGGCGGGAGTCAGCATCCCTAGAGCTGTTCAGGAACCAGAGAGATGCGGCACTTGGGGACAGGGTCAGTAGGATAGGCTGGGGGTCTTGGAGGTCTCTTGCACTCTGAATTGGTGTGTGGTTCTATTTAGGGTCATTGGGGGGTGGGCTGGGTTGGAGTGGATGATCTCAGAGGTCTTCTTCATTCTTGATGAGTTTGTGGTTCTATTTAGAGTCATGGTGGAGTGGTTTGGGGTTGGACTGTGGATCTTGGAGGTCTCCTCCGACCTTAATGTTTCTATGGGTCTGCTTAGGGTCACGGTAGGTTGGGTTGGAGTTGATCTGGGGGTTCTTGGAGGTCTCTTCCAACCTCAGTGACTCTGTGGTTCTATTTAGGGTTGTCATGGGGATGAGTTGGGGTTGGGCTTGGAGATCTTGGAGGTCTTCTCCAACCTAAGAGAATCTACATAGGGGCATGGTGGAGGTGGATTTTGGGTGGACTGGATGACCTTGGAGGTCTTCTCCAACCTTAGTGACGCTGTGGCTCCATTAAAGGTTGTGGTGGTGATGGATTGGAGTTAGACTGGGGGATCTTGGAGGTCTTCTCCAGTCTTAATGACTCTATGGTTACTTAGGGTCACGGTGAGGGTTGGGATCGGCTTAGATTCGATGACCTTGGAGGACTCCTTCAGTTTTACTGACTCTATAGTTCTATTTAGGGTCGTGATGGGATGGGGCTGCACTGAGGGATCTTGGAGGTCTTCTCCAAGTGGTTCTGAGGTCCGTGCTGGCTGCAGCTCTTTGGGGCACTGCTTGGGGCCACCTCAGCTCCCTTTGGGGCACACCAACCCCTTGCAGGAACCTAGGCAGGAGTCTGAGGTCAAATCTTTCCTCCAAATCCTAGAAACTTGGAATGAGTTGGGTTGGAAGAGCCCTTAAAGATCCAAGAACTGTGGAATAGTTGGGTTGGAAAGGTCCTTAAAGATCATACAGCCGTGGGATGGTTGGGTTGGAAGGGTTGTTAAAGGTCATAGAAGCACAGAATGAGTTGAGTTGGAAGAGACCTTATTGGTCATGGAGTCTTAGCGTGGTTGGGTTGGAGTGGTCCTTACAGATAATAGAGCCCTGGAATCGTTGGGTGGGAAGGGTCCTTGAAGATCATAGAGCTGTGGAGTGTTTGTATTGGTAGGGTCCTTACAGATTATAGAGCTATGGAATAGTTTGGCTGGAAGGGGCTTTACAGATCACAGAGCTGTGAAGTAGTTGGGTGGGAAGGGTCTTCGAAGATCATGGAGCCATGGAGCGGTTGTTTTGGAAAGGTCCTTACAGGTCACAGAGCCAAGGAGTGGCTCCAACCCCAGTCGACCATGGCATCCTGACCCCCATGGGGCACGGTACCATGGGTAGAGTCCATCGCATTCCCCATTGCTCCCTTTGCCATCCCTGCAGCCTGCTCCTTCCCTGACCGAGTGCTGACCTTCCTCCTCCCGAAATTGGAGAGCAGCAGCGAGAGGACGCGCGTGGGGACGTTGCTCATCATGAGACAGATCATCAACAGTGCCCGTGAGTACAGTGGGAGCTGTGAGCATCCATCAGTGCCAAACGGTGATGGGGTTGGGTGGAGGAGGAGGAGGAAGAGGAAGAAGGAGGGAGCAGACCTGTGTCCTCAGCATCACCGACCTCGCAGCGTCCGTCCTCCTTTTTGCAGCCTCTCAGATGGAGATTAAAAAGCCCTTCATCCTTTCTTCCATGAAACTTCCCCTTCAAGACAGCAACAACAAGGTGAGCAGAGGTGGTTTCCCAAAATCTGGGGGGGGGGGGGTTCCCAGATCCCCTCCCTCATCCCCGGAGCTCCTCACCCGGTCCCAGCACCGCCTGCTGGTTGGACTGGGCAGGCTCGGAGGTCTTCTCCAGCAGTAATGACACTTTGGTCCCCCTGTGTGGGCACGGTGGGGATGGGCTGCTGGTCGGAGTCGGCGATCGTGGTGACCTCGATCGCGATTCCAACCCTGGGTGACTTGTTGTGGTCGCAGGTGAGGCGTGCCGTGGTGCAGGTGATCAGTGCCATGGCTCACCACGGCTACCTGGAGCAGCCCGGTGGGGAGGCCATGCTGGAGTTCCTGGTGCGGCAGTGTGCCCTGCCCTCGGATGCGGTAAGGATCTCGTGGCCCCTCATCCATCCGCACCCATCCTACAGCTCTGTGATCTTTCAGGACCCAGCCATCCTAAGCATGCAGCAGTTCAATGTTTCTGATCTGTAAGGACCCTCCCAACACAACCCATCCTGTAGTTCTGAGATCTTTCAGGACCTATCCAAGCCAACTGTGAAACAGCTCTGTGCTTCTGACCTCTCAGGACCCTTCTCACCCAGCCAATAGTTCTATGATCTTCCAGGACCCTTCCAACCCAATTGATCTTACAGTTCTATGATCTTTCAGGACCCTTCCAACCCAACCCATCCTACAGCTCTGTGATCTTTCAGGACCCAGCCATCCTAAGCATGCAGCAGTTCAATGTTTCTGATCTGTAAGGACCCTCCCAACACAACCCGTCCTGTAGTTCTGAGATCTTTCAGGACCTATCCAAGCCAACTGTGAAACAGCTCTGTGCTTCTGACCTCTCAGGACCCTTCTCACCCAACCAGTAGTTCTATCATCTTTCAGGACCCTTCCAACCCAATTGATCTTACAGTTCTGGGATCTTTCAGCACCCTTCCAACCCAACCCATCCTACAGCTCTGTGATCTTTCAGGACCCAGCCATCCTAAGCATGCAGCAGTTCAATGTTTCTGATCTGTAAGGACCCTCCCAACACTGAGATCTTTCAGGACCTATCCAAGCCAACTGTGAAACAGCTCTGTGCTTCTGACCTCTCAGGACCCTTCTCACCCAACCGATAGTTCTATGATCTCTCAGGACCCTTCCAACCCAATTGATCTTACAGTTCTATGATCTTTCAGGACCCTTCCAACCCAACCCATCCTACAGCTCTGTGATCTTTCAGGACCCAGCCATCCTAAGCATGCAGCAGTCCAATGTTTCTGATCTGTAAGGACCCTCCCAACACTGAGATCTTTCAGGACCTATCCAAGCCAACTGTGAAACAGCTCTGTGCTTCTGACCTCTCAGGACCCTTCTCACCCAACCGATAGTTCTATGATCTCTCAGGACCCTTCCAACCCAATTGATCTTACAGTTCTATGATCTTTCAGGACCCAGCCATCCTAAGCATGCAGCAGTCCAATGTTTCTGATCTGTAAGGACCCTCCCAACACTGAGATCTTTCAGGACCTATCCAAGCCAACTGTGAAACAGCTCTGTGCTTCTGACCTCTCAGGACCCTTCTCACCCAACCAATAGTTCTATGATCTTTCAGGACCCTTCCAACCCAATTGATCTTACAGTTCTGGGGTCTTTCAGGACCCTTCCAACCCAACCCATCCTACAGCTCTGTGATCTTTCAGGACCCAGCCATCCTAAGCATGCAGCAGTCCAATGTTTCTGATCTGTAAGGACCCTCCCAACACTGAGATCTTTCAGGACCTATCCAAGCCAACTGTGAAACAGCTCTGTGCTTCTGACCTCTCAGGACCCTTCTCACCCAACCGATAGTTCTGTGATCTTTCAGGACCCTTCCAACCCAATTGATCTTACAGTTCTATGATCTTTCAGGACCCTTCCAACCCAACCCATCCTACAGCTCTGTGATCTTTCAGGACCCAGCCATCCTAAGCATGCAGCAGTTCAATGTTTCTGATCTGTAAGGACCCTCCCAACACTGAGATCTTTCAGGACCTATCCAAGCCAACTGTGAAACAGCTCTGTGCTTCTGACCTCTCAGGACCCTTCTCACCCAACCAATAGTTCTATCATCTTTCAGGACCCTTCCAACCCAATTGATCTTACAGTTCTATGATCTTTCAGGACCCTTCCAACCCAATTGATCTTACAGTTCTATGATCTTTCAGGACCCTTCCAACCCAATTGATCTTACAGTTCTATGATCTTTCAGGACCCTTCCTACCCAACCCTTCCTACAGCTCTGTGATCTTTCAGGACCCATCCATCCTAAGCATGCAGCAGTTCAATGTTTCTGATCTGTAAGGACCCTCCCAACACTGAGATCTTTCAGGACCTATCCAAGCCAACTGTGAAACAGCTCTATGCTTCTGACCTCTCAGGACCCTTCTCACCCAACCAATAGTTCTGTGATCTTTCAGGACCTTTCCAACCCAATTGATCTTACAGTTCTGGGATCTTTCAAGACCCTTCCAACCCAACCCATCCTATAGTTCTGGGATCTGTAAGGACCTGCCCATGCCAACTGTTAAGCAGTTCTGTATTTCTGATCTATAAAGACTCTTACAACCCAACCCATCCAATGTGATCTGTGATCCTCTGATCTTACAGGACCGTTTCAACTCAGCCCGTGCTGTATTACTCTGATCTTTCAGGACCCTCCCAAGACGATCTATCATATAGTTCTGTCATCTTTCAGGACCTGTCCAGGCCAACTATTAAAAACAGTTCTGTGTTTCTGATCTATAAGGACTCTTGCAACCCATCCAATGGTTCTGTGATCTTTCAGGACCCTTCCAACCCATCCTACAGTTCTATGACCTATAAGGACCCTTCCAACCCAACCCATCCTATAGTTCTCTGACTGTTCAGGACCCTTCCAACCCAACTTTCTGCAGTTCTATGATGCTCTGACCTTTCAGGACCCTTTAACTCAACTGTACAGCAATTCTTTGCCTCTCTAATCTAAGAGGACCCTTCCAACCCAATCACTCAGCAATTTCATGATTCTCTGACCTTTCAGGACCCTTCCAACTCAACTGTACAGCAATTCTTTGACTCTCTAATCTAAGAGGACCCTTCCAACCCAATCGTTCAGCAATTTCATGATTCTTTGATCTTTCAGGACCCTTCCAGCTCAACTGTACAGCAATTCTTTGACTCTCTAATCTAAGAGGACCCTTCCAACCCAATCACTCAGCAATTTCATGATTCTTTGATCTTTCAGGACCCTTCCAACTCAACTGTACAGCAATTCTATGCCTCTCTAATCTAAGAGGACCCTTCCAACCCAATCACTCAGCAATTTCATGATTCTCTGACCTTTCAGGACCCTTCCAACTCAACTGTACAGCAATTCTTTGCCTCTCTAATCTAAGAGGACCCTTCCAACCCAATCACTCAGCAATTTCGTGATTCTCTGATCTTTCAGGACCCTTCCAGCTCAACTGTACAGCAATTCTTTGACTCTCTAATCTAAGAGGACCCTTCCAACCCAATCGTTCAGCAATTTCATGATTCTCTGATCTTTCAGGACCCTTCCAACTCAACTGTACAGCAATTCTTTGCCACTCTAATATATCAGGACCCTTCCAACCCAATCACTCAGCAATTTCATGATTCTCTGATCTTTCAGGACCCTTCCAACTCAACTGTACAGCAATTCTTTGCCTCTCTAATCTAAGAGGACCCTTCCAACCCAATCACTCAGCAATTTCGTGATTCTCTGATCTTTCAGGACCCTTCCAGCTCAACTGTACAGCAATTCTTTGCCTCTCTAATCTAAGAGGACCCTTCCAACCCAATCACTCAGCAATTTCATGATTCTCTGACCTTTCAGGACCCTTCCAACTCAACTGTACAGCAATTCTTTGCCTCTCTAATCTAAGAGGACCCTTCCAACCCAATCACTCAGCAATTTCATGATTCTTTGATCTTTCAGGACCCTTCCAACTCAACTGTACAGCAATTCTTTGCCTCTCTAATCTAAGAGGACCCTTCCAACCCAATCACTCAGCAATTTCATGATTCTCTGACCTTTCAGGACCCTTCCAACTCAACTGTACAGCAATTCTTTGACTCTCTAATCTAAGAGGACCCTTCCAACCCAATCACTCAGCAATTTCATGATTCTCTGATCTTTCAGGACCCTTCCTACTCAACTGTACAGCAATTCTTTGACTCTCTAATCTAAGAGGACCCTTCCAACCCAATCACTCAGCAATTTCATGATTCTCTGACCTTTCAGGACCCTTCCAACTCAACTGTACAGCAATTCTTTGACTCTCTAATCTAAGAGGACCCTTCCAACCCAATCACTCAGCAATTTCATGATTCTTTGATCTTTCAGGACCCTTCCAACTCAACTGTACAGCAATTCTTTGCCTCTCTAATCTAAGAGGACCCTTCCAACCCAATCACTCAGCAATTTCATGATTCTCTGACCTTTCAGGACCCTTCCAACTCAACTGTACAGCAATTCTTTGCCACTCTATATATCAGGACCCTTCCAACCCAATCACTCAGCAATTTCATGATTCTCTGACCTTTCAGGACCCTTCCAACTCAACTGTACAGCAATTCTTTGCCTCTCTAATCTAAGAGGACCCTTCCAACCCAATCACTCAGCAATTTCATGATTCTCTGACCTTTCAGGACCCTTCCAACTCAACTGTACAGCAATTCTTTGCCTCTCTAATCTAAGAGGACCCTTCCAACCCAATCGTTCAGCAATTTCATGATTCTTTGATCTTTCAGGACCCTTCCAACTCAACTGTACAGCAATTCTTTGCCTCTCTAATCTAAGAGGACCCTTCCAACCCAATCACTCAGCAATTTCATGATTCTCTGACCTTTCAGGACCCTTCCAACCCAACCCTTAAGCGATTTTACGATTCTCTGATCCACAATTTGGGGTTCTGATGACCTTCCCTCCCCGCAGCCCCAGAAGCCGCTCCCAGACGCGGACGAGCCCACGAGCGACAGCGTGCGGAGCATCAGCGTCAACACGCTCCTCCTCCTCAGCACCACCGTCGATCGGATGAACAACGTGAGTGTGTCACCCTGTGCTCTGCGGCGATGTCCCCTCCTCTGTCGCAGCCGTTGTCACCATCCCATCCCCTCTGAGCGCTGCAATCACCCAGGCTGGAATGGACCTCCGGGATCATCCAGCCCAACCGTCCACCTGCCGTTCATATTTCCCCACTAAAGCAGAAAACCCCACTGAGATGCTTTGTTAGGAACCGGAACGGGGAAGTGGGGGGGGGTGGTCATCGTCCCTGGGGTTGTTCAAAGCGGGGAGTTGGGGCATTTGGGGACACGTCGAGTAGGACGGGTTGGAGTGGGGTTGGGGATCTTGGAGGTCTTCTCCAACGTTTATGACTCTACGGGTCCCTTTACGGTCGTGGTAGAGCGAGTTGGGGTTGGATTGGATGATCTTGGAGTTCTCTTCTGACCTTAATGACTCCGTGGTTCTATTTAGGGTCACGGTGGAGATGAGCTGGGCTTGAGAATCTTGTAGGTCTCTTCCAATATCAGTGACTGTATGGTTCTACTTAGCGCCATGGTGGGCTGGGTTGGGGTTGGGCTGGATGATCTTGGTGGTCTTCTCCAACCTCACTGAGTCCCTGGTTCTGTTTAGGGTCGCAGTGGGGTGAGTTGACCATTGGACTTGGGGATTCGAGAGGTTTCTCCCAAGTTTGATGACTCTATGGGTCTGTTGAGGGCCATGGTGGGCTGGGTGAGGGTTGAGGTTCATGGTGGGCTGGAGAATCTTGGAGGTCTCTTCAGTGACTCTAAGAGTCTATTTAGGGTCGTGGTGGGATGGGTTGGCGTTGGACTGGACGATCCTGCAGGTCTCTTCCAACCTTAATGACTCTGTAGGTCCATTTAAGACTGTGGCGAGCTGGATTGGGGTTGGGGACCTCAGAAGTCTCATCCAACCTTAACAATTCCACGATGCTGTGGATTTGAATACCCCCGGAGCTGGCATCTCCCCCCTCCTGTCCCGCCGTGCTGTGGGCTCTGCATCCCCCACTCCCCCGCAGGTGCTGTGGCCGTACCTGCTGGAGTTCATCACCCCCGTGCAGTTCACCAACGCGCTGACTCCCATCTGCAAGAGCCTCATGCATTTGTCCGTGAAGAAACGAGAGGAGGGAGGGAACGCATCCCTGATCCCGTACGACCTCAACGGTTGGTACGGGTGTGCGGGAAAGGTCGATCTGCTCAGGGTCGGGGTGCTGTCTTACGCCATTTTCCTTCTGTTTGTAGGAAATCTTCCTTCGCCCCACGCCTTAACGACGCGGTTGCTGGTACGTGGTGTGGGGGCTGGATCACCTCAAATGGGGGCAGTGGGATGTGGGGGAATGTGTTGGACCCAACAGAGGGCAGCTTGGGGTCAGACGTGGGGAAATCCTTCATACAGAGGCGGTGCAGCCCCAGCACTGCTGCCCGGAGCTGTGGGTGCCCCAGCCCTGGAGGCTGTGGGGTGGGATCCTGGGTAGCCTGAGCTGGGGGGCAGCCAGCCCACGGCAGGGATCGGGCTGAGGGATTCTTTCCAACCCGACCCATCCTGTGGGTCTCAGATCTGCAAGGATGCTTCCAACCCAGGTCATGCTCTAACTCCATGCTTTTTTGATCTTTAATGACCCTTTCAACCCAGTCACTCCATGATTCTATGACCTTTAAGGACCTTTCCAACCCAACTCATTCTATGGCTTTGTCATCTTTAAGGACCCTTCCAACCCAAGTCATACTCTGATTCCATGCTTGTTTGATCTTCAGTGACCCTTCTAACCCCACCTTTTTTATTGCTCTTTGTCCTTCAAGGACCCTCTCAACCCCTTCTCTACCTCTATGACCAACCTTCAAGGGCTCTCCCAACCCCTTCTATGGCTCTGTGAACTTTCAAGACCCTCCCAACCCAACTCTTCCATGCCTCTGTGTCCTTCAAGGACCCTCTCAACCCCTTCTCTACCTCTATGACCTTCAAGGGCTTTCCCAACCCCTTCTATGGCTCTATGAACTTTCAGGACCCTCCCAACCCAACTCTTCCATGCCTCTGTGTCCTTCAAGGACCCTCACAACCCCTTCTCTACCTCTATGACCTTCAAGGGCTCTCCCAACCCCTTCTATGGCTCTATGAACTTTCAGGACCCTCCCAACCCAACTCTTCCATGCCTCTGTGTCCTTCAAGGACCCTCTCAACCCCTTCTCTACCTCTATGACCTTCAAGGGCTCTCCCAACCCATTCTGTGGCTCTGTGAACTTTCAAGACCCTGCCAACCCAACTCTTCCATGCCTCTGTGTCCTTCAAGGACCCTCTGAACCCCTTCTCTACCTCTGTGTCCTTCAAGGACCCTCTCAACCCCTTCTAAGGCTCTGTGAACTTTCAGGACCCTCCCAACCCAACTCTTCCATGCCTCTGTGTCCTTCAAGGACCCTCTCAACCCCTTCTCTACCTCTGTGTCCTTCAAGGACCCTCTCAACCCCTTCTCTACCTCTGTGTTTCAAGACCCTCCCAACCCAATTCTTCCATGCCTTTGTGTCGTTCAAGGACCCTCTCAACCCCTTCTCTATCTCTGTGTCCTTCAAGGACCCTCGCAACCCCTTCTACGGTTCTGTGAACTTTCAGGACCCTCCCAACCCAACTCTTCCATGCCTCTGTGTTGTTCAAGGACCCTCGCAACCCCTTCTCTACCTCTGTATCCTTCAAGGACCCTCGCAACCCCTTCTCTACCTCTATGACCTTCAAGGGCTCTCCCAGGCCATTCTATGGCTCTGTGACCTTTCAGGACCCTCCCAACCCAAGGCATCTCATTCTCCCATTCCAGGTGGTGTCCTCCCGGCCGTACACCGGGGACGGTCGGGGTGCAGCAGCCCTGCGGCTCCTGCAGGCGTTGTGCTGCAGCGTCCACCCTGCCCTGGAGCAGCTCTGGAGCAAAAGGGTTCCTGTGCTGGTGGAGCGCATCGAGGGTAGGAAGGGGTTTCTTTGGGGGGGTCGGGGGCTGCCCGAGACCCTTTGGGGCTGGAAGAGCACAAAGGTGATTTTTCCTAGAGAACACTGATAAGTCGCTGCACCTGGAGGAGTGGGAAGAGGAGCTGCTGCTGGTGAGTGCTTCCACGCTGCTGTGGGAAGGTGGGATGGCAAAATGGGGGTGGCTCTGGTACTTGGGATCCACGTACCGGGCTGGGGCCGTAGTGTGTCTGCTGCTTAATTGGAGAGCCTTAAAACAGGACACGGAGAGGTAATTAAACCGAGCGGAGCTTGTGGTTCTCTGCTGATGGTGTTGGATTGAGCTGGGGCCATTTCTCGTGGCCAGGGAATAGGGGGAATAAAGGTGCATTTCTGGGCTGGGAGCAGGGAACATACAGCAAGGGTGATGGGTGGAGGAAAACAGCATGAAGTTCGACGTGGGGCAGGTGGAGGGGCCTCCATCTTGGGTGGGGAATGACTGCACAACCAGAACAGGCTGGGGCTGAGCTGCTGGAAGGGAGCTCTTCAGAGAAGGACCTTTAGGTGTGGTGGGCAGTGATTGGTTAATGATTGACCAGCAGTTGACTAATGGGTTGACCCAATAGTTGAACTGTGGTTGACCCAAGGGTTGACCAGTGGTTGACCAATGGTTGACCAACATCTGACCCAGCGGTTGACCAATTGTTGGTCAGCCGTTGACCAACAGGTGTCAAATGGTTGACCAGCGGTTCACCAACAGTTGACCAGGAGCCAGCAGTGAACCTTGGTGGCCAAGAGGTCCAACAGGACCCTGTGGTGCATTGCCAGAGTGCAGCCAGCGGGGCAGGGAGGTGCTGCTCCCCTCTGCTCTGCCCGGTGCTGGGCTCCCAGTTCAGGGCAGACTGGGAAGTGCTGGGAGAGCCCAGCGGAGGGTGTGGGGATGGGGGGGCCTGGAGCCCCTCCTGGTGGGGACGGGCTGAGAGCCTTGGGGCTGTGCAGCTGGGGGAGAGAAGGCTGAGAGGGGTGTGAGCAGCACTGATGGGTATCTGGGGGGTGGGGGTGGGAGGAGGGGGCCAGATGGGGTTGGGGGAGCTCTAGAACCTCCCAACCTTGACCGTCCTGTGGTTCTGTGACCCAGCTCCTCCAGGAAACGCTGGCAGCCGTTTCAGACAACGCTTGGATTTGCCACTTCGGGACAGAGATGTGCCGGCAGCTGAACGGCTACAACGGATTCCCCACCGAGAAGGTGACGGATGCGGGACCGGCGCTGGGTCCGTCCTCACTGGGACCAGCCTGGCGAATGGTGCTTCCCAAAGCATCGTCCTTCCTGCTGCTGGGAGAAGGGTGTCGGGAGAGAATTAAAATAGCAGGGCGTTAATTGGGGTGGGTGGACGCATTGGAAAACGGAATTCTTCCCATTTCCAGTGCGTGCGGTCAGTTGTGCCCCACGACTTGTCAAGAGCTCATCCGGCGGCAGTCAGTCAGTCCTGACGTCTGTCCTGCTGTCCCCCACTGTGTCCCAGCTCCTCGTGGCCTTGCTGGAGGCTCAGATCCCCAACGCCCCTTTGTCCTTCCAGAACTTTCTGTACAAATGCATCGGGACGACGCTCGGGGCGTGCGTCAGCAAGGAGTTGGTCCAGAAACAGCTGCAGGAACTGCTGGAAACGGCCCGGTACAACGAGGAGGCGGAGTGGGAGGTGAGAGGGGCTGGGGGGTTCTGCCTGCACCTGCTGCCTGAAGGGGATTTGGGGTCCTGCTGCATCCCCAGGCTGGGGCTCATGTGGCCCCGTGGGGCTACGGGGCTTCCTGGGGCCCTTGGCTGCACTGCTGTTGTCTGTCCTTCCTCAACGCTGTGCTCTGCAGAGCCACATTTCTCACAGATGCAGTGGGGTGCGTGGCAAAACAATTGGGCAAAAAGGACTTGCAGGTTCTGATTGGCCAACAGTTGAGCAGTGGTTGACCAATGGTTGACCAATGGATGGGCAATGGTTGACCAATGGTTGGCCAATGGTTGACCAATGGTTGGCCAATGGTTGACCAATGGATGGCCAATGGTTGACCATGGTTGACCAATGGATGGGCAATGGTTGACCAATGGATGGCCAATGGTTGACTAATGGTTGGCCAGTGGTTGACCAATGGTTGACCAATGGATGGCCAGTGGTTGACCAGTGGTTGACCAGTGGATGGTCAATGGTTGACCAATGGATGGGCCAATGGTTGACCAATGGATGGCCAATGGTTGACCAGTGGATGGTCAATGGTTGACCAATGGGGGGCCAATAGTTGACCAATGGTTGGCCAATGGTTGACCAATGGTTGACCAATGGATAGCCAATGGTTGACCAATGGTTGACCAATGGTTGACCAATGGTTGGCCAATGGTTGACCAATGGTTGACCAATGGTTGGCCAATGGTTGACCATGGTTGACCAATGGATGGCCAATGGTTGACCAATGGATGGGCAATGGTTGACCAATGGATGGGCAATGGTTGACCATGGTTGACCAATGGATGGCCAATGGTTGACCCCACAGTTGATCCAACAGTTGACGAATAGATGACCAGTGGTTGACCAATGTTTGCCCAAAGGTTGACTAATGGTTGACAAGTATTCGACCAATGGATGGGCAATGGTGACCAGTTGTTGGCCAATGGTTGACCAATGGATGGCCAATGGTTGACCAATGGTTGACCAATGGTTGACCAATGGATGGCCAATGGTTGACCATAGTTGACCAATGGATGGCCAATGGTTGACCAATGGATGGGCAATGGTTGACCAATGGTTGACCAATGGATGGCCAATGGTTGACCCCACAGTTGATCCAGCAGTTGACGAATAGATGACCAGTGGTTGACCAATGTTTGCCCAAAGGTTGACTAATGGTTGACAAGTATTCGACCAATGTTTGTCCAGTGTCTTACCAGCAACTGACCAATGGTTGTCCAGTGTTCTACCCGTGTGTGACCAACGATTGACCAGCAGTTGACCAGCGGTCGACCAGTGTTTGACCAATGGTTGATCCGATGGTTAACCAACAGTCGATCCAGTGGTTGACCAGCAGCCGTGCAGTGGTTGTGCAATGGTTGACCAGTGTTTGTCTGGCAGTTGACCAATGGTGACCAGTTGTTGGCCAATGGTTGACCCAAGGGTTGATGAGCAGTCGGCCAACAGTTGACCTACTGTTCACCACGAGCCAGCAGTGAGCCCTGGTGGCCAAGAGAGCCAACGGGACCCTGTGGTGCGTTGCCCAGAGAGCGGCCAGCAGGGCAGGGAGGTGCTGCTCCCCTCTGCTCTGCCCTGCAGGCACTGCTGGAGCGCTGGGATTTTGAGTTGGGCTGGGATTTTTGAGCGCTGAGGAAAGAGACCTGGGGGTGTTGGTTGATGCTCGGCTGAACAGGAGCCCACAGTGTGCCCAGGTGGCCAAGAGGGCCAACGGCATCCTGGCCTGCATTAGAAATAGTGTGGCCAGCAGGAGCAGAGAGGTGAGCATCCCCCTCTACTCAGCACTGGTGAGGCCGCACCTCGAGGGCTGTGTCCAGTTTTGGGCCCCTCACTGCAAGAAAGACATTGAGGGCCTGGAATGTGTTGAAAGGAGGGCAGCGAAATGGTGAGGGGTCTGGAACACAGGGCTGTGAGGAGAGGCTGAAGGAGCTGGGAATGTTCAGGGTGAGAAGAGGAGCTCAGGGGAGACCTCATTGCACTGTACAACCTCCTGAAGGCAGGTTGTGGTGCAAAAGGGTCTGGCCTCTTCTCCCAGGCAAATAATAGGACCCGAGGAAACGGGCAGAAGTTGTACCAGAGGAGGTTTAGGTTGGACATGAGGAGAAACTTTTTCTCTCAAAGGGTGGTCAGGCCCTGCAATGGCTGCACAGGGAGGTGATGGAGTCGCCATCCCTGGCAGCGTTCAAGAGGCGCCTGGATGAGGAGCTGCGAGATGTGGTTTAGTGCTGCTGGTACTGATAGCAATGGGAGGGGGGTTGGACTGGATGATCTTGCAGGTCGTTTCCAACCTTGTGATTCTGTGTGATTTGTGATGCTGGGCTCCAGCTTTGCACGGTCCCAACTGTGATCCCGCACTCAACCAGGAGCGCCGCACCGCGGCCGCCTCTCCATGCAGTGCAAACACTGTCTCGTGCTGCTCCAGTTTTGCACAGCTCTGCTGAGGGCTGCATGAACAGCTGATGGCGTTCCAGCCTGACCTCTCCTGCATGGTGCTGCCTTGCTGGTGTCACCTTGTGTCCCCAAAGGGGGGTGGTGGTTGCCAGCGCTGAGCTCTGCTGGGCACGGCTCAGCTGCCGGGAATTAAACCAATCAAGGGGGGCTCTATTCAAGTGTCAGTGGGGTTGGGAATTAATTGCTTTCTGCTAATGCGTTTTCACTGCTCCCTCCAGGGACTCGCTTCCTGCTTCGGGATATGTGCAATAAATCACCTGGAGGAAACGCTGGCCAAGCTGGAGGATTTTGTGCGGTCTGATGTCTTCAAGAAATCCGTGGGGCTGTTCAGTATTTTCAAGGTGAGGGGCCCCAGTGCCTCCTAAGGGCTGTGGGGGGGCGGCTCTGGATGTGCTGTGTTTGGTGTGGGGCTGGAGGATCCCAAACTGTAGAGAGGGAGATTGGCAGCACCGTGTCTTGGTCCGAGGACCCCGATGCAGGGATACGTGGGCTGTGGGGGAGATGAGGGGAGAGGAGAGGAGAGGAGAGGAGAGGAGAGGAGAGGAGAGGAGAGGAGAGGAGAGGAGAGGAGAGGAGAGGAGAGGAGAGGAGAGGAGAGGAGAGGCGAGGAGAGGAGAGGCGAGGCGAGGCGAGGCGAGGGGAGGGGAGGGGAGGGGAGGGGAGGGGAGGGGAGGGGAGGGGAGGGGAGGGGGCACAGGGATGCTCAGGGAATGGAGCAGCTGTTAGGACAAAAGGGAGAAGTGCCCCAGGCTGTGGGTGGGCCCTGGGCAGGCAGAGGTGGGGGGGGGCAGCCAGCCCATGGCAGGACTTGGCTGAGGGGGGTCCTTTCCAACCCAACCGTGCTGTGGTTCTGTGATCTTTAAGGGCCCTTCTTACTCAACCACTCGGTGGTTCTATAATCTTTAGGACCTTTCCAACCCAACCATCCTATGCCAGAGCTGCAGTGACAACTGTGGGTGGCAAACAGGAACCCATATCTCAGGCGAGGACGTGTCCGAATGTGGTCCTATGGGGCTGTGGGCACATCTGCTGCTGACAGAACGGGGCACGAAGACCTCAAACCACAAGGAGGAGGCCCTGATTCCCCCAGAGCCCCCACTGATCCATCCCATCTCCCCCACCAGGACCGCAGTGACCACGAAGTGGAGAAGATCAAGAGCGCCCTGATCCTGTGCTACGGGTTCGTGGCCGCTCACGCTCCCAGGGAGCTGCTGCTGTCCCGCGTCGAGGCCGACATCCTGAGGAACATCTCCCAGTACTTCAGCACCAAGGTGGGCATCGGGGGGCACGGAGCACTCCGGGTGTCGGCGTGGGGAGGAGGGGGGCTGCGCAGGGACCGCTGGTCCTGCGGACGGCACCGCCGCTCAATGCCCGTGTCTTGTTTTGCAGGTTCTGGGGATAAAGGTAGAGACCAAGGTACAGTGTGGGGCGCTCAGTCTGCTCTGCTCTCTGCTCTGTCCTGCTCTCTTTACCTCTGGGCTTGGGGCTCGGGGCTGGGAGAGGGGAATTTTCCTGACGCCCACGACAGCAGGCAGAACTCGCTTTCCTTTGGGGTTTTTTTTTGTTTTTTTTTGGTCTGAATTTCGAGTGGTGCTGTGCGAAGGCAGGAGTTGGAGGTGGAGATCCTTCCTCATGGCTCAGTTCCGACTGGGGATGGTCTGTGGGTCGTTTCGTTAGAGCAGAACACAGAAACCTGACTCCCCTACGTGGTAGAAAGTGACCGCACAGCGTGAGCGAATTACAGCTGTAGGGATTGTTATTTCGTTGTGTCAAAGCACTTGGATCTCCTCCTGAACTGTGGAAGTGTGCACTGAAGGCAGTGGTGAGGGCTGCTCGCACCTCCTCGGCCCCTCAGCTTGTAGAAACCTTCCAACCCAGCACAATGCAGCACCACCATCCCATGCCTCTGTGGTCTGCAAGGACCCTTCCAACCCAACACAATGCAGCACCACCATCCCATGGCTCTGTGGTCTGCAAGGACCCTTCAAACCCAACAGAATACATCATAACCATCCCATGCCTCTGTGGTCTGCAAGGACCCTTCCAACACAACACAATGCAGCACCACCATCCCATGCCTCTGTGGTCTTTAAGGACCCTTCCAACACAACCTAACACAATGCAGCACCACCATCCCATGGCTCTGTGGTCTGCAAGGACCCTTCCAACCCAACAGAATACATCATAACCATCCCATGCCTCTGTGGTCTGCAAGGACCCTTCCAACACAACACAATGCAGCACCACCATCCCATGGCTCTGTGGTCTGCAAGGACCCTTCCAACCCAGCACAATGCAGCACAACCATCCCATGGCTCTGTGGTCTGCAAGGACCCTTCCAACCCAACACAATGCAGCACCACCATCCCATGGCTCTGTGGTCTGCAAGGACCCTTCCAATGCAACCCAACCCAATACCGCACAACCATCCCATGGCTCTGTGGTCTGTAAGGACCTTTCCAACACAACCCAACCCAATGCAGCACAACCATTCCATGGCTCTGTGGTCTGCAAGGACCCTTCCAATGCAACCCAACCCAATACAGCACAACCATTCCACGCCTCTGTGGTCTGTAAGGACCTTTCCAACACAACCCAACCCAATGCAGCACAACCATCCCATGGCTCTGTGGTCTGCAAGGACCCTTCCAACCCAACACAATACAGCACAACCATCCCATGGCTCTGTGGTCTGCAAGGACCCTTCAAACCCAACCCAATGCAGCACAACCATCCCATGGCTCTGTGGTCTGCAAGGACCCTTCAAACCCAACCCAATGCAGCACAACCATCCCATGCCTCTGTGGTCTGCAAGGACCCTTCCAATGCAACCCAACCCAATACAGCACAACCATCCCATGCCTCTGTGGTCTGCAAGGACCCTTCCAATGCAACCCAATACAGCACAACCATCCCATGACTCTGTGGTCTGCAAGGACCCTTCCAATGCAACCCAACACAATACAGCACAACCATTCCATGCCTCTGTGGTCTGTAAGGACCTTTCCAACCCAACCCAACACAATACATTATAACCATTCCATGCCTCTGTGGTCTGTAAGGACCCTTCCAACACAACCCATTTCGTGTCTTTGTAATCTGTAAGGTAGATAGATGTAATCTTTAAGGTAACTTCCAACCCAACCCAGCCATTCCATGGCTCTGTGGTCTGTAAGAACCCTTCCAACCCAACCCAACCCAGCCATTCCATAGACCTGTGATCTGCAAGGACCCTTCCAACCCAACCCGACCATCCCATGGCTCTATGATCTGCAAGGACCCTTCCAACCCAGCACAGCCCGACCAGTTCTGTGTCTCTAATCTGTAGGTGCCTTCCGACGCAGCCCAACAGAACCTATGGCTCTGTAGTCTGTAAGCTCCCTTCCAACCTGACAGTTCCATACAATCCTCTATATAGGGTCCCTCCCAACCCAACCACTCCTGTATCATT
>NW_026294726.1:0-42646 GCF_026119805.1 Tympanuchus pallidicinctus | reverse complement strand
GATCATAAAGGAGATCAGGTTGGCCAAACAGGAGCTGCCCTTCGTGAACCCATGCTGCTAGGCCTGATCCCCCGCTCATCCCGCATGTGCCGTGCGATCTCCCTCCAGACAATCTGCTCCATTCTGTGCAGCTTTGGGGCGCTTGTTTCAAAAAGGAGCATAGAAGTAGAGAGAGAGTTAATATTTTGGCTAACAACAGCGCTAAGAGCCAGCGCACCTCAATTCAGCCATCAAAAACCCAGGCACCCAGTCCAAAAGAGAAAGGCAGCCCACGGAGGCAGAAAGGTGTTTCCAAATTACGATTCACCCCAACCTGAAAGGAGGGCCTAAAAGAAGCGTCATTGAGAGCTGTGCCATTAATTTCTCTTGGATCCTGTACCAGTGGATCGGTGCCACCTGCCTTCGGGAATGGCAAAACTGGAGCCTTAGAGGGCGACACAGAGCCCCAGCAGACCACTCTTCACCAAGGTTTGGACTACAGCCTTATCAGAGGCTATAAGAGGCTGGCGAGGGCGGGACGGCGCTGCCTATGACCAATGAGAGGCTCACGGGGGTGGGACGGCACTGTCGATGACCAATGAGAGGCACACTGGGGCGGGATGGCGCTGCTGATGACTAATGAGAGGCTGCTGAGGACAGGACAGCGCTGCCAATGACCAATAAGATGCTGGCGGGGGCGAGACTGCGCTGCCAATGACCAATGAGAGGCTGGTGATGGGGGGATGGCGCTGCCACTGACCAATGATAGGCTGGCAGGGGCGGGATGGCGTTGCCGATGACCAATGAGAGCCTTGCGAGGGTGGGACGGCTCTGCCTATGGCCAATAAGAGGCTGGTGGGGGTGGGACGGAGCAGCCGTTGACCAATGAGAGGCTGGCGAGGGTGGGATGGCGCTGCCGATGACCAATAAGACGCTGGCGGAGGCGGGATGGGACTGCAACTGACCAATGAGAGACTGGTGTGGGCGGGACGGCGTTGTCGATGACCAATAAGACGCTGGCGAAGGTGGGACAGCGTTGCCACTGACCAATGAGACGCCGGGTCTGGGTGAGTTCATCCTGCTGGGTGGACTTGGTCTGGAGAGAGAAAACAGGGAATGGTGTGAGTCGTGCGTGGCGCAGGGTGAGGGAAGAGCTGCACTGAGCTCTTGCCAACAGTTGCTTGTTCCTAGCACCGCCTGGTTCCTGCTGAAACACAGCTTAGAAACTCGCTCTGTTTCAAACAGTCGAGGATGGTTCCATTCCCACAGCTCAGCCCTGAAGTCTTGCTGGCTAAATTCCCCTCAACTGTGTCAAGCAAGATGCAGAGCATGTGAGCAAACGCTCCACAGCTGTACAGGACAGCATCTAAGGATGGCTTTGAATGAGCTGGAAGGCGTAGCTGCTTGCTGGGGAATTGTGCAGCCATAAAAGAACTTCAAAAGCATCTCTGACTCTGACATTAACACCTCATCGGCCCCATCTCACTGCCACGTCTAGTTTCCAGTGCCCGCAGGTCTGACCAACAGCTCTGCTTCGAGGTGAACCGGAACTGGATTCAGGCACGTGGCCCTGAGAGAGAACTGTGCCCTGTAAGGGAAAACCACAGGTGAGAGCCAGGATCAGAAAGCGGCAGCACAGCCATCGCAGGTCCGGGAGCTGCTGTGTTTCTCTCAGATTTGCTTATCCGAGCCGCTGCAAGAACAGCAGCTCAAAACAACCATGTGCTCAGAGGTGTGTCTATGGCAAAGGACGCAGTCGTAATTAGGAGCAGCTCCCTGTATTGAAACAGGCAAACAAAAACCCCAGAAAGCAGGTACGGTGAACTCAGAAAGATTCGCTGCCAGACTTTCACCAAGCTTCACCTGCTTGCAAAACATCATGATGGTGACGGTTTTCTTCTTGTCAAGTTTGGGCTTGCACATTCTCAGCACCCAGCACCAGGGTGCCAGATTCTAACCTAAGCCCAGGATTCTGCTGTCCCCTTGCAGTAAAAGCATATTTCAAAGGACTTGGAGAAGGCCTGCATTTGATCCAGGTGTCTGACCAAGATAAAGCTAATGGAGGAAGACACTCACCTGCTCCATCTGCAATGTCAGGTCCAGATGTAGAGCAGAAGAGGACGTCTGTGTGGTCGATGATGAATTCCACCACAGCCGACTGCGTCTGCAGTTCCGTGCAGGCAGCTCTCCCGCTGGCGCAGGCAGACTCGCTCTGCTGTGATCTGTAGAAAAGGCAGGGTTTAGAAGTCATTCAGCCAAGATCGCTTCCCCAGGTCTGAACTGTTGCAGCCCAAAGCTGTCAAACTGGGCTCTGGAGACTTCCGCAGTGGGCAATCAGTGATGCCACTGAAGAAGTTCTCCTGTCTGATCAAGGACACACCAGTCCCATCTAAACAAGAGAGCAGCAATGCTCAGCTAGAAATTGTGCCCACGTGGGGTTGGAGAACAGTCCAGGCTCCTGCTCTGCTGTCAGCCACTCACTACAGATTTCACAGGAGAAGAGCACATGTGGTGCAGAAGAAGGGAGGACTGCTTTATTTTACTGGAGAACAGATGTAAGCGTTGAAATGGAAAAAGAAGTTGACCTTAAGAGGTTTGGAGCCCACACAATGGCTAAGTTCTTAGCGTGCATGTTGGTGACAGAGCTGTTTGCAGCAAGACAGGCCAAGTGTCTCATCAGGTGCCCTGGAAAACAAGAGAGGCAGATGTTCACCATGCCGTGCTGCGACTCGCAAAGCAAACCTCAATTCACACTAGTTGTTATTACTGCTACTGTCACTGAAGATGAAGTAGATCCAACTTGACCAAGTGCCACGCTGCAGCACCCAGCCCCAGCACAGCACAGCTACAGCCATCAGCTGCACTAAGCGTGCCCCCGTGCCCAGGAACTGACCCAATAAATTAACCCCATGCAGCATTTCAGCACACCCAGGCATTGCGTTGCTCGCGTGAGACAAAGCCTGGAATTGCACTTTGCCCTCTGAAGTGCAGCAGGGCTGAGCTCAGCAGGCTGAGGGCAGCACTGACCTGTAGTGAGGAGCGGGCAGCTGCTGGATGGTGTCCCGCATTCTGACCAGCAGCTCCTCCTCTGTAGTGGCACCAACAGCATCCTGGAAAAGTGCAGAAAGGGATTGAGACACAAATCAGGCGAGATACCTGCCGCAGGGTTGGGAACCATGGGCACAGCGCGCTGCTGGTCAGCATCGAGGCACATTTTATACCTTCCAAGAGGCCTCTGGGGAACATAGCGGCACGCAGCTGGTGCCACCGAGACCAAGGAGTCCAAGCAGCGGGCTGCTTTACAGCCAGGTTTGGCAGCTCAGCTCCTCGCAGTGGGCATTCATCTCCAAGTACGCTCGGCTATTAATCCCATTCCCGTTGCAGAAATAGTTGGGGAATAGCAAAAAACAAACAAACAAACAAACAATGCAGGAATTCTCGCAAGCATCGTGAATATGGAAATAACCACCTCCTGGGGCCACCAGAAGTGGCATCAGCACGATGCAGGATGTGGCAAAGACATGCGAGTAAACCCCATGGGGCTAACAGATCGCTCTTTCCTTAAAATCTAATCTAAAACAGTAACTCTAAAGCCCGTGCAGAAGGGTAACCCTTCACAATTAGCAGTAATACTGAATAGTACCACTTAACCGTAACCCAAAGCAGGATCAGGCTGAGCTTGTCTGCTTCCAGGGCTTCGCTTCGTGTAAAAAAAACGAAGAATGCTCTACCCCTTGCTCTGAATGCTGTGTCCATGCCTTTGGATCGAGCGACAATTCGATGCGCTGTGCTTCTCCATGGCTCCACGTCTGCATTCTGTGACAAGAGTCAAAGGGAAAACGCTCTGAAAAGGGAACGGGAAATGCGAGGAGCGACAGATGTTGTGCTCCTTGGGAGCACAATCGAAATAGTCGGGAGCGCTGTAGTCTGCACTGCGTACAGAAAAAACCCCATTGAAAGCACCGCAGAAGGCAGGAAGTCTTGGCAAGTTCTCAGCATCGGAATGGCACTACATGCTGCCGCTGTTTGTAAGCGGCACCGCGGCGAACCGCTCCGGAGCGCTTGCCGTTGCTGCACGAGTAAACGCGCTTATCCCCAATGCCGCTTGCAGCCTCCAGCAGCGGTCTCGTTTTTCTCGGTCTCCGGGAAAGGGCGACTGCAGTCGGCTGCTTTTCTCCGAGTACCGGGCTCTTCTGCACACATACAAACAGAGATGTTCCCCAGCCCCTTTTCCCCTTTCCTTTTCCTTGTTCTCATGTCCTGCGACAAAAAGGCAGGGAAATGGCTTTCCAGAAGGAAAAAGGTGTCACTTACCCCTCTGCAAGGATCAGGGCACAGCAGTGCAGCAAATCAGGGGGGCCAAAAGGCGAACAGCATCTGACAGAAAAAAGGGGACGTGAGGTGGGGGAGAAGCGGAGCTGGGGACGAAGAAGAGGAAAGGGGAAAAAAGAACAGAGGAACATGAAGAGAAATAAGGATGGGGGGAGAAAAAGGGGGCAAAGAGTGCAAGAAGAGATGAGGGAAGGCGGGGAAAAGGCGGGATGGCAGGAAGTGCATGAGAAGGACAAAAGGAAAAGGGGGACGAGGGAGGAATCAGGGCCGTCGCACGCAGCAGCGCTGTCCCGCTGCGTGGGAACGTGAGGAGGCTGTGAGGCTCCCAGCTGCTCCCCTCTGTCCTCCTGCTGAGCTCAGCGCTGCGGAAAATCAGCCGGATGAGCAGAACGACGAGCAGCAGGAAGGGCACGAATGGCAGGGGGTAATGAAGCAATTCAGAGGCTGTGTCTGTGTTGATGCTGAAAACCTGAGAGCCGCAAGTTCCGACCGCACGTTTGTTTAGAGAGCAGTGGTGAGAAAGCAATGAAGCAATGAAGGCCTGCGTGTGTTTGGGCAGCAAAGATGTGCGTCTGCTGGCTGTTTGTGCGAGTGGTGAAGCGTCGCCACAAAGGGGAAGCTGCAGCGCTCAGCCAATGAGGAGCCAGGGCAGGAAGAGCTCAGCAGCGGGCATTGGGGGAGCCAAGACGCAGCGCTGCTGCTCGGGGCTCGGCTGCTCGCAGGAGCCGCCATTGCACTGAGAACGGAATGGGCTTTGGAAGAAAAGGGGACGATGGGGAAGGAAAAAGGAATGGGGACGAGGGGGGGGGAAGGAAGTGGGGGAAAAAGAGGAAAAGGAAAAGAAAAAAGGGGGACGGGGCGAAAAAGGGGATGGGGAGGAAAAGGGGTAAAGGGGGTGAAAGGTGAAGTGGGGATGGGGGCAAAAAGAAGACGAAGGGGGCGAAGAAGAGGAGAGTAAAGGGCGCAAAAGGGAAAGGAAGACAAGAGGGGAAAGGGGAAAAGAAGAATGAGAATGGGAGGAAAAAGAAAAGGAGATGAGGAGGAGAAAAGGAGAGAGGAGAAGAGCGGGGAAAAAGAGGCAAAAAAGGGAGAGAAAAGGGGAGAAGGGACAGTAAAAAGGGGACCTGGAAGGAAAAAACAGGACATGAGAACGAGGAAAAGGAAAGGGGAAAAGGGGCTGGGGGCGTGAACTGTGCCACCAGTAAACACAGCAGAGCTGTGCCACTACAAGAACCAGAAGAGCTGTACCAGCATTCAAGCCAGCAGACTTGTGTCAAGGTGTCCCAATTATACCCAGCAGTGCTGTGCCAATGTGCCACCAGTAAGCCCAGCAGTGCTTTGCCAATATGTTCCCATTAAACTAAGCAGGGCTGTACCAATGCGTTCTTTAGCGATGAGCACATCCTTGCAAAGTCCTTGAAAGTAATCCGCCATGCGATATGGGGAGATACTGCCCACAACGCCTAAGGGACCCCATTTCGTAATAGGAACTGCTAGCTCGTAACAGGGGGATCCCACAAATCCTGGAATCATTTTCTCCAGAAAACTATTGCTCTCCCCCTTCACCCACTGATAGAAATTCCCAAGAAAAGACACGATGTACATTTTAGTACATTTGGCCTGCCTGGCTCGCCAAGTGTATAATCAAAGGATGTTCTAGTCACGAAATAAACGAGACAGTTAGGCAAAGCAGACCATGACAAAAGAGAACAAACAGTAGGCTTACCCCCATCCTGGGCTCACTCACCAAACACCAGCAGAGGCGGTCTCCAGAAGAGATCCTTTCCCACTGGTAGCCAGCTCTTAAACAGGTCTAGGAATTGACTTCAGCTGTGCTCCTCTGGCTGACTCATTGCTCGCCTCAGCTGATCAATCAGAGGTTCAGGCTGTGACTCAGCCGTCCCCATACACACCGCTTTACTGTGTTTCCTGGTGGCACACTGGCACAGCTCTGCTGGTGACACTACGCCTGACTCTGAAGGTTGTGTCCATGCCTTTCGATCCAGCGACAATTTGTTGCAGTGTGGTTCTCCGTGACTGCACTTGGGCATTCTGTGGCCACAAGGGTAGAAGGGAAAACCCTCTCTTCAGAGGCAACTGGAAATCTGAGGAGCAACAGATGTTGTGCTCTCAGGGAGCACGTTCAAAAAAGTCGGGAGCACTGGCAAGGGACCTAGAGGAAAAACGCCCACCAAAAGATTGTAAAATGTGCCACCATTAAGCCTCGCAGAGCTATGCCACCATTCAACCTAGCACAGCCAGAGGGGATGTTCTGGGGTTGGTACCCAGCGTTGGTGCAGTGGAAATGGCCATTGGGGCAGGCTGAGGTCCCTAAGGTAGGGGGGGGGAAGAGGGGGCTCAGGGAGGAGGACCCCCAGGAGTGGGGGGTGCAGGGCAGGGGGGCACAAAATTGTGGGGGGGCACAGGGTGTGGGGTGGGAGACGGTGTGGGTGGAGAAGGGCTAAGGGTGGGGGGGGGGGAAAGAGTGGGAGGGAGTAAAAGGTGGGGCCCAAGGGTGTGGAGGAGGGGTGCACGTGGAGAAGGGTGGGGGGGGTGGGGATGAACGGTGGGGGGAACGAGGGGGAGCACCAAGGATGTGGGGGGAAGCCAAAGGTATGGTGCCAAGGGTGTTGGGGAGGTGGGGGGGGGGGTAAACGGGGGGGAAGGGGGTGTGAGGGGGTTGGAGGCCCAAGGGTGTGGGGGGGGTGAGGGTAGATAAGGGTGGGAAGGAGGGGCAAAGGGTGAGGGGGACAAACGAGGGGGGGCAAGGGTTTGGGGGGGGTGGGGGCAAACGGGGGGGGGTTGGAAAATGAGGGGGGCACAGGTCATCAGGGTGGTGCAGGGCGGGTGGGGCACAAAACTGGGGGGGGGGCACACGGTGGGGTCATAAAGTGGGGGGGGGCACAGGGAATAGGGGGGTCAGCAGGTGAGGAGGGCACACGACATTGCGGGGTTGCAGGGGGGGCGCAAAATCATGGGGGGGGAACAGAACTTTGGGGATGGGGGGCCACAGGGTGTTGGGGGGCCACTCGGTGGGGTTCCCCCATTGTGGGGATGGGGTCGAAGCCCCTGCAGACCGCTTCTGGGGGAAGGGGGGGGAGCAGGGGGGGCTCACCAGGTTCGTCAGAGCCGTCGCGACAGTCGCAATAGTCATTGTTGACCCACTCAAAGGCGATGGCGGAGGAATCGTCCAGGCAGGTGAAAGGCTTGGATTCCTCAGAAGTGATGGTCTGGGGGGGGGGGAGGTTAAGGGGGGGGTTGTCCTCATGTGGGGGGGCTCAAGGGGGGGGGGTCACTCACTGCTCAGTGAGACGCCGCAGGGCCGCATCACCTCCACAGCATCCGTGGGGGGGACCAGCATCAGGGGCAGCAGCATGCAAGGGGGACTGGGGTGGAATATGGGAGGGGGGGCTGGAATCTATAACCCCCCCCTACTGGCCCCCCCCAGCTCCCTATAGATGCTCCTCAGCTTCTCACAGATCGCCCCGGGGATATTTAAAGCTCCCCCCACCCCCCCCCAAGGTTCTCTATAGGGCTCCTGCTGCTCCCCCTACAAAGCCCCAGTGCCCCCCATACAAATCCCTCCCCATACAGAACCCCCAAGCAGACCCCTCCCCATACAGACCCCCCCAGACCTTCCCCCCCATACAGACCCCCTCCATATCCCCATACAGACCCCCTCCCTATTACAGACCCCCTCCCCAGCTTCTTCCCCATACAGACCCCCTCCATACAAACCCCCTCCCCACGTCCCCATACAAATCCCTTCCCCATATCCCCATACAGACCAGACCAGCCCCATAAAGACCCCCCCATGTCCCCATGCAGACCCCCCCCATACAGACCTCATTCATGGCCCTATACAGACCCCCCTATGTCCCCATGGAGACTCCCCCCCCACGCAAAACCCCCCCACGCAGACCACCCCTACAGACCCCTCAGCCCCCTACAGACCCCCCCCGCTCCCCCCCAGTGCCCCATCTCCCCCCTTCACACCACGTGACCCTACACAGACCCCTCAGACTCACCCAAATCGCCACCGAGACAACCACAGACCCCCCCCTTCCCCTATAGCCCCCCTCAAGACCCCTCCCCCTTCAAGGCTCCTCCAGCTACCCTACCAACCTTCCCCGATGGAGCCACCCCACAGACCGCCTCCTCCCCATACAGGCCCATATTGGCCCCCTGCTTCACCCTACAGAACCTGAAACTCCCCAAGACCCCCCCAGCCCCCAGCCCAAGACCCCCCAGCCTCACACAGCGCCCTCAAATCCCCACAGACGCCCCCAAACCCCCTCAAACACCCCCCAAAAGCCCTACAGACCCTCACCCTCAGACCCCTATAGAGCCCCCAAACCCCTTCTAGGCCTCCAGTTCCCCCCGGACGCCCGCCGTACCACACAGACGGCCACTCGTGCTGGGCGCACAGCCCACACGCCGGAAGCGGAAGCCAAGGAACGGAAGTTCCGGGCGTGCGCCGTTGTCCCGGAGACGCGGCCGCCATGTTGGATGTGACAACACCGCCAATTTGCGCGCGGGGAGCGGTGGCCATATTGAGTGTGGCGGCGGCGGTCAGCCAATGGGAGCGAAGCGTTTGGTTGCCGTAGCGACAGGAAGAACGCGTGGAAGCAGAGCGGCACTTGTGTGTGCTGGGGGGGGGGGGGGGGGGGGGGCGAATTTGGGGTTCGAGGGGCGGGCACTGAGGTTCTGGGGGGGAGGTCTTTGGATGGGGGCGGGGGGGCTGCAGATCACATTGGGGGGAGGATTGGAGGACCCTGGGGGGGGGGGGCGGTGGAGGCAAGGAGGATTGAACTGGGGAGGGAGGAATTTGGGATGGGGGGGAATTGGGGGTCGGGGGGGGGGGCTGAAGACCCCCCTATGGGGGAGGTGGGGGGAAGCATTTTGGGGATGGGGGAGTTGTCTATAAGGGGGAGGGTCTGTCCACCCTATTGACCCCCCATGCAGGTTTAACGCCCCCCCCCGCCATGGGCACCCCCCCACATCCCAAACCTTCTGCAGGGACAGAAGCACAGCACAGGTAATGGAGTGCGGCGGGGACACCTTAAATTGGGGGGGGTACAACTGATGTCCTTGACCCCCCTGCTGTGCCCCTCCCCCCCATTTTAGAGACCCCTGAGGAACGGAGGTGCTGGCTGAAGGCTGAGATGCAGTGGCTGCAGCACGACACAGCGCGGGCCATGGATGTGAGGACCCCCCCCCTGCCCCCCTCCCCAGAAGTGGTCTTCAGGGGCTTCGACCCCATCCCCAAAATGGGGGAACCCCCCCACACACACCCTGTTCCCCCCCCCGAAAGCTCTGTGCCCCCCCCCGAATTTTGCCCCTCCCACACTCTGTGCTTCCCCCCCTCCTTAGAATTTTGCGCCCCCCCCCCCCTCACCTGCTCACCCCCTCATTCGCTGTGGCCCCCCCCCACTCTGTGACCCTCCCCACACCCTCTGCCCCCCCCGGGCCTTTTGCCCCCCCCCTTCCCCCACTGTGTCTCACCCCACACCCTGTGCCCCCCCCCAATTTTGTGCCCCCCCGCCCTGCAGCTCCCCAAAGCCCTGTGCCCCCCCTCACCTTCTGACCCCCCCTTCCTTTTGCCCCACCCACCCTATGAACCCCCACGCCCTGTGTTCCCCCCCACAATTTTGAACACCCCCTGCCCTGTGCCCCCCCACCTTCTGACCCCCCCCGTGCCTCCCCAACCCTGTGCCCCCCGCATTAATTTTGCCCCTCCCGCACTCTGTGCCCCCCCCCCGCAATTTTGTGCCCCCCCCTGCAGCCTCCATGCGTTGTGCCCCCATACCCCCCCACAATTTCGTGCCCCCCCCCACCCCGCACCCCCCAATTCCTTTTATCCCCTCTCCACTTCTGACCCCCCCACCCTGTGTCCCCCCTCTTGGGCTCCCCCTCCCTCATCCTGTGATTCCCCCCCCCCATTAATTTTGCCCCCCCCACCCTGTGCCCCCTGTCAACGGTTTAAGGGCTGCTTCGGCCCGGTTCCGTGACGAGTGGGGCGGAGGGATCCTCAGGAAAAAAAAGGAAACAGGGGACCCCAAAATAATTAAAACAGCGGCACCAATCTGAGGAGAAACAAACGAATTCACTAAGTATATTAGCAGGATGCAAGAGAACACACTATAATACAATATAATCAGAATGGAAGCTAATAAATCAAATATAATGAGAATGTCCAAAAGGTGGACAGGCCTCAGCACAAGGCTGAGGTGAGATGCGCAGTGCAGCTGAGCAGCGGGGAGACGGGAGCAGCGCCCAGGACGAAGGGCAGGCGAGAAAGAGCATCAGGAGACCTTGCCAGGAGTTTAACCTCCTCGCCCTGAGCGCAAGGTCCCCTGGGGAATGCAGTTCTTCTTCTCTTCTGGGCAGGTACCCAGGACTTGAGCACTGACAGTGAAAGTCCCAGTGCCCCACACGATGGTATGATGTGGAATACCGAAAGGCAAAACTCACAAAGCCACGACGCTGTCCTGACAGCTGCTTCTGCTCTCACAACTACTTGGAACGATCCTTTGCAGTCGGGTTGCAGCTTTGCCTCCTTGGTCTGGATGAGCACCCAGCCTCCAGGCTGGGATGGATGAATGGGAAATTGCAGAGGCGATGATTGTGCCAGCAGTCCTCGGGTCCTGAGAGAGGATAGTGAGGAAGACAGTCCGAGTCTGCGGTTCTTAAGGAACACATCTTGAGTTTCAAACTGCGGTACCTCATTTTTCTTTCCCAGATATGGGAACCCGAATAACATTTCCTATGGAGAAACCCCCACAGCCTGTCTTGGTGCTGTACGGATTCGGAGAAGTGCCAGAGGCAGGCATTTGGTCCAACGGAGCCGAGTCTCTACGGCCAACTTGTGAGGAGCTTCTGTATTCTCTGACTCGTTCTTTCTGCTTTTCCTGATGACGGCAGGTGCCGGGGGTATGAAATTCCCATTTAATCCCTGAAGCGTGCATTAGTTTCTGTAATGTGTGTGAAGTGAAATGACTGCCTTGTTCTGAATCCACATATCCTACTCCTCCATACCTAGGGATTATGTGTTCCAAAATCACCTTGGCCACCACATTTGCAGTGGCAGATACTGACGGAAATGCTTCTGCCCGCCACTTCAATGGTCTGCTGACACGAACGAGTCTTGATTTTCCCTGCATTCGGGAGTTATGTAAAATCTGCTTGAGTACTTTGGAATGGTCGAATCCCCGGCTCTCTTTCCCCTTCAGGCCGGTGTCTGATAGCCTTATTATTCACTTTCTGGCACGCTACACATCCCCTACAGACCTGTTTAGCCAGAGTATATACCCCTATATATCCCTGTGCTTACGTATTTTCGCAGCACAGCATCACACGGGGCTTGTACTCCCCAATGACTGCCTTGATGCAGGGTGATTAAAATTGCGCTTGTCACTGCCTTGCTTAATATTCTCTCCCATCTGAAATGATCCACCTTCCCTCGGACTCCATGGCCCCTAAGTTCCTAAGGGTTTCCTTTTCTTTACTGGGAATTTGTTTTGGGGGAGGAGGTGGTACCTCGGGCACAAGATGGTTCATAGTAATGTTGATTGTAGAGCAGCCTCACGGGCTGTTTTATCTGCTGCTCGGTTGCCTTGGGCAATGATTGAATTCCCCTCTGGTGACCTCTGACATGCACTATTGCAATTTCAGTGGTAGCAGTAAATCTTCTAGGACTTCACAGAATTATCACAGAATTGTAGGGGTTGGAAGGGAGCTGCAGAGCTCATCGAGTCCAACCCCCTGCCAAAGCTGTTCCTACAGCAGGTCGCACAGGTCGGCATCCAGGCAGGTCTTGAACATCTCCAGAGAAGGAGACTCCACCACCTCCCTGGGCAGCCTGTTCCAGTGCTCCGTCACCTCACTGTACAGCCGTTCCTTCGCACATTAGTGCAGAACTTTCTATGCTGCAGTTTCCAGCCATTCCCCTTGTCCTGTCTCCACTCACCGCTGAAAAGAGTCCGGCCTCGCCATTTGCCCCCCACACCTCAGATACTGATAGACCTGGATCAGGTCCCCTCTCAGTCTTCTTTTCTCGAGGCTGAACAGACCCAGTTCACCCAGCCTTTCCTCATAGCAGAGATGCTCCAGGCCCCTCGTCATCTTTGTGGCCCTCCGCTGGACTCTTTCCAAGAGATCCCTGTCTTTTTTGTACTGGGGAGCCCAGAACTGGACACAGAGCTCCAGAAGAGGCCTCAGCAGGGCAGAGCAGAGGAGGAGGATCACCTCCCTCGACCTGCTGGCCACGCTCTGTGCAATGCACCCCAGGATGCCATTGGCCCTCTTGGCCACTAGGGCACACTGCTGGCTCATGGCCGACCTGCCGTCCACCAGGACACCCAGGTCCCTTTCCGCAGGGCTCCCCTCCAGCAGCTCATCCCCCAACCTGTACCGGTGCATGCAATTATTCCTCCCCAGATGCAAGACTCTACACTTGCTTTTGTTAAACCTCATCCGGTTTTTTACTGCCCAGCTCTCCAGCCTGTCCAGGTCTCACTGAATGGCAGCACATGGACTGCGAGGTGGAAGGTATTTGGGGGGGCAGGCTGTTGTGTGAAGGGGGAGGTGGGTTGTGAAAAGGGGGCTGTTGTGCAAAGGGGGGGAGAGGGTCATGAAAAGGGGGGAGTTGTGAAAGGGGGGGCAGTGGTGCAAGGGGAGGTTGTAAAGGGGGAGCTGTTGTGCAAAAGAGGGGAGGTGGTCATGAAAAGGGGGCTGTTGTGCAAAGAGGGGAGGGGGTCGTGAAAAGGGGGCTGTTGTGCAAGGGGAGGCAGTTGTGCAAGAGGGGTCTTAAAGGGGGGGGGTGATTGTGCAAAGGGGGGAGAGTGGGGAGTTGGTTGTGAAAAGGGTGGGCAGTTATGCAAAGGAGGGGAGGTGGTTGTGAAAGTGGGGGTTGTGGAAAGGGTGGGTTGTGGTTGTGTAAAGGGGGCAGTTGTGCAAGTGGGGGTTGTGCAAAGGGGGGTCATCGTGCAAAGGGGATCGTCGTGCAAAGGGGAGCAGTTGTGCAAAGAAAAGGGGTTGCAAAGAGGGACCCTGATTGTGCAAAGGGGGGAGCTGGTTGTGAAAAGGGGGCTGTTGTGCAAAGGTGGGGGGGGGAGTCGCTGTGAAAGGGGGTGGTTGTGCAAAGGGGAGGTAGGTGATTGTGAAAGGGGGGCAGTTGTGCAAGGGGGGCAGTTGTGCAAGGGGAGTGCTGGTGCAAGGGAGAGGTGTGGAAGGAGGCATGCGTCTGCAAGGGGGGATGTGAGTGTGTGAGGGGGGGTTGTGCAAAGGGGGGTGTGCAAAAGGGTTGGTCGTGCATGAAGAGTGTGCAAGGGGGACTTGTGCAAGGGGAGGAAGCACGGGGGCACTTGTGCAAGGGAAAGCATGCAAGAGGAGAGCGTTCCTGTGAGGGTGAAGTGTGCAATGGGAAGCGTGGAGAGGGGCTGCTTGTGCAAAGGAAAAGAAATGTGCCGGGGGGGCGATTGTGCAAGGGGGATGCAGTCATGCAAGGGGATGCTTGTGTGATGGAGGAGTGTGCAAGGGGGGTACTTATGGAAGGGGGAGCCACGCATGGAGGGGGAGAGTGCAAAGGGGAGTGCTGGTGCAAGGGGATTTATTGTGCAAGGGGAAGAGCTCGTGTGAAAATGCTTGTGCAAGGGCTGGGGTGGTGAGAGGCCCTGTGCTTGTGCAACTGCTGTGCAAAAGGGGGGGCGGGGGCATCGTGTCCTGTGCACCCCCTCGTGCAAAGCCCACGTGCACAACCCTCGTGCAACCCCCTTGTGAACAATAGTTGTACAAACCCCACGTGCGCAACGCTTGTGCACAACCCTCGTGCAAAACCTGTCGTGCAAACCCCACGCTCACACCCTCGTGCAACCCTCCGTGCCCAACCCTCACCCACAACCCTTGTGCAAACCCCATGAGCAAAACCCTCGTGCAAAACCCCACGCTAACACTCTCGTGCAAATCCCCCCACACTCCCCCATTTGCACAGTCCTCATGCAAACCCCACGCTCACACCCTTGTGCAACCGCTTGTGCACTCCCCCGTGCACAACCCTTGTGCAACCCCAGTCCCGCACCCCCTTTTGCACAACCCTCATACAACACCTCGTGCAAACCCCATGTGCACAACCCTCGTGCAATGCACAACCCTTGTGCAACCCCCCCGTGCCCAACCCCCTGTGCCCAATACTTGAGCAAACCCGAGGCTCACACCCTTGTGCAAACCCCCTCCAACACCCCCCCTTTGAACAGCCCTTCTGCAACCCCCCACGTGCACAACCCTCGTGGAAACCCAAAGCTCACACCCCCGTGCAAGCCCTCGTGCAACTATCATGTGTGCAGCCCTTGTGCACAACCCTTGTGCAAAACCCACGCCCACACCCTCATGCAAGCCCTCGTGCAACTCTTATGTGTGCAACCCCATTTTGGCTGGCCAGCCAGATGTTGGCCTGGCAGGGCACCCGGCCAGCCGGCAGCCCAACTTTGAACCCTGCAGGGTGCCCTGCCCGGCCAGCAGGCTTTAACCCAGCATTCCCTCCCCTCCCTCCACTCTCTTTCCCCCCCCTACGGCCCCTCGAGCCCTACTCAGCCTTCAGGCCCCGTGCTCACCTGCCCCCCCACCCCCTCGTTCCAGGGTATTTTACTGACTTCTCCCCACCCTGTCATGGTTCTGTTTTTGTTTTCGTTTTTTTTATTTTGGGTTTCAGTATTCCACATCAAAACATCATGTAGTGTACGGGGCACTAAAGTGTCACTGCCCCAATCCCAGCTACCTATCCCTGTACATTACAGCAGTCACGGGATCTGGCCCTTCCGGGTGGGGGGGGCGCTCTCTTGCTGCCTGGCAGTGGGTGCTGGAGGTGCTTTCCTGGCCGTTCCAAGCTTTCCAGGTTTGACTCGGTCCCGGGAACTCTCTCTCTCTCTCATCTTGTCTGATTTATTAATCTCAATTTCAATTAAATTGTATATATTGTGCTATCTTGTATTCCAATATTATAGTAAAATAAGTTTTCCTCCATAGATTGTTGCCGCTGTCCTTTTCCTCCCTTCCTTCCTTCCCGTATTTGTGGGACTGGGGTGTGGGGGGAGGGCAGAGGCCTGTCGCCCCTGTCACGGACATAGATTGATCTGGTCAACTCCGTGACAGATTTTTGGCGCCCAACGTGGGGCAAGCTGCTTTTTAGCTTTTAGAACGAATCTCTTTTTCTCTCTGCTCTTAGAGAGCTTCGTTAGGGAGCATTATCAGTAGTTCAAGTTTCTGTGCTGGAAAACCTGACCTTGAAAGATTAGGCGTACTGCCAGTGTTCTGGGATATTTGTAAACTTTGAGTACTACTTAGTCTGGGTAGTGCCTTTTTTTCCTTTTTTTTTTTTTTTTTTCTCCTCTTGTTAGCTTCAATTCATTAACCCCTTTTTAGCAAGCACCAGTGATGAACCCACTCGTTATTGTGGTGGTGCTGGGTAAAGGATTTAAAGCAATGGTGTTACTCACAACCTACTGGCCAATAATCCATCTCACACGTGTTGTGGAATTGCATTCATATATAACTACCTAAGGGCACTGATGGAGACACCTGTATTTTACCTATATGCAATGTGGTATGATTTGAATTTTGACATTTACATCCCGGAAGGAATGGCTAATTTCACAAACAGCTACATCCCAAATGGAATAGCTGATTGTACAAACAACACGATGTTCAGACCAGTCTCCGGGTTTTCTTCTCGGTTTGTCAAACGTTTTTCGAATCTTGAATTAATACTCATGTTGGTGTGCATGTCATTAATTCTCCTGAATGTACTCCAACGCATTTTTAATAAGGAGTCTGCTCCAAAACTAGAGAATGATGACTGGCAGGGAATATGGAGAGGTTTAAGAAAGGTCTTAGAAGCATGGGGACCCGCAGTGTCATGGGATTTTACTCTTGAACACCTGTGGGATCCTGAGAAACTAAGCCAGTATTTGAGTCAGGGACGATGCGGCTTACATAAATCTAAGGAGGTACAACTTATTTGGGGTTTGGCTTCTGCTTACCGTGCCCTATATAATACCATTCTGGAGAGAGAGAGTTTCCGAGCTGAGGTTCAAGCCAAAGGGGAAAATCCTCAAGTCAAATCTAATCAATCACAGGAGAAACCAGTAACAATACCAGTTGCTCCCGTGGAGGGCAAGAAATGGAAACGAGTGTCTTCGCGTCTTGAACGAAAAAGAGAAGAGGAGGAGGAGGAGGTGGAGGAAGATCCAGGCGGGGGGCCCTCCTCAGAACCACCACCATTGCGAAAGGCAAAAGGGAAAACTAAGAGACGTGCAGAAGAGAGTGATGAAGAGGAAGTCTCTATTACTACTCGCCGGCCTCTAAAGATGACTGAAATCCAAGGTTCAAGAAAGGAGTTTACACGGCGCCCGAATGAAACTCTTGTTTCCTGGTTGGTTCGCTGTTGGGACAGTGGGGCCCATAGCTTGTCTCTGGATGGTAATGAAGCTCGCCAACTAGGCGCCATTGCCAGAGATCCAGCTATCGATAGAGGAATTAGTCGGTGTTCGGATGAGGCTGCCTCCCTCTGGGAACGAGTGTTAATAGCTGTGAAGGAAAAGTATCCCTTCAAAAACGGTTTGAAGATTGCGATGAAAAAATGGGATACAGTTGAAAAGGGTATCCAGTATTTGAGGGAAATAGGCGTGGTGGAAATGTTGTATGACCCTGACTTTGTTCCTAGCCATCCACATCAAAACCTCGACCCTGAAAAAGTGAGGACAACGCCTGAGATATGGCAGAAAATCGTGGCAACAGCACCGGACAAATATGCCGCTACACTGATGTCAGCGTGTGACAGATACCAAGAACAACAGAGAACACCCTTAATTTATGAATTAATTCTTACGCTCCAAAACTATCAACAGTTGCTATCCCCCATTCATGCTGCTGTAGCCGCCATCTCAAAAGTGACGGACCAACTGAATGAAACGCGGCAGCAAATGTCTCAACTGACTAACCGTGACAAACCTATAGCAGTATCAGAGATGCTTGATGAAGATCAGGATAATCAAAAGAGTCTAATGAAGGAGATGAAGGAGATGATGAAATTTATGCGAGCCCACCTAACTAAAGACGATGAACCTTCCTTCTCACGTGCACCATCAAAGATCTCAGCTGTTAGAAGCAAACGCTCTCTGGCTCAAGTAAGGGGTAATACACTGCGAATTGTCTTATGGTATTACCTACGTGACCATGGAGAAGACATGGGGAAGTGGCACGGTCAGCCTACTCCTGTACTACGAGACCGGGTGAAAGAATTACAAAGCAGATCAACCACCAGTGCAGTTGCTCCAGTTACTACAGGTAATGAATAGGGGGGCCCTGCCCTCAGTCAGGGGGGGAAAGGGATAATAGAGTATATTGGACTGTGTGGATTCGATGGCCTGGCACATCAGAACCACTGAAATATAAGGCACTGGTGGACACTGGTGCACTCTGATGCCCTCTAGTCATGAAGGGACAGAATTAATCCATATTTCTGGAGTGACCGGGGGCTCTCAAGAATTGACTGTGTTGGAGGCTGAGATAAGCCTCACTGGTAAGGACAGGCAAAAACATCCTATTGTGACGGGCCCAGGGGCTCCATGTATACTAGGTATTGATTGTCTCAGAAGGGGGCATTTCAAGGATCCTAAGGGGTATCGATGGGCCTTTGGAATAGCTGCTGTGGACACAGACAACATTAAGCAGCTGTCTGTTTTGCCTGGTCTGTCAGAAGATCCATCTGTTGTGGGGCTGCTGCGAGTAAAAGAGCAACACGTACTGATTGCTACAAAAGTGGTGCACAGGCGGCAGTACCGCACCAACAGGGATTCTTTGCTCCCCATTCATAAGTTAATTCGTCAGCTAGAGAGCCAGGGAGTGATCAGCAAAACTCACTCGCCTTTTAACAGCCCCATATGGCCAGTGCGTAAAGCCAGTGGAGAATGGAGGCTGACGGTGGACTACCGTGGCCTGAATGAAGTCACACCCCCACTGAGTGCTGCTGTGCCGGACATGTTAGAACTCCAGTATGAACTGGAGTCAAAAGCGGCCAAATGGTATGCCACCATTGACATTGCTAATGCCTTCTTTTCCATTCCTTTGGCCAAAGAATGTAAGCCACAGTTTGCTTTCACATGGAGGGGCGTTCAGTATACCTGGAACCGTTTGCCCCAGGGGTGGAAACACAGCCCGACCATTTGCCATGGGTTGATCCAAACTGTATTGGAACAGGGCAGTGCTCCTGAGCACCTGCAGTACATTGATGACATCATTGTGTGGGGCGATACAGCAGAAGAAGTCTTTACAAAAGGAGAGCGAATGGTCCAAATTCTTCTGAGTGCTGCTTTTGCTATTAAGCGAAGCAAAGTGAAAGGACCTGCCCAGGAGATTCAGTTCCTAGGCATAAAGTGGCAAGATGGCCGTCGTTACATCCCGACAGATGTGATCGACAAAATCACTGCTATGTCTCCACCCACTAGCAAAAGAGAGACACAATCTTTTCTGGGTGCAGTGGGCTTTTGGAGAATGCATGTTCCAAACTACAGCCTCATTGTAAGCCCCCTTTATTATGTGACACGAATGAGAAATGAGTTTACATGGGGCCCTGAGCAGCAGCAGGCTTTTGAACAGATTAAACAGAAGGTAGCCCGTGCCGTGGCCCTAGGGCCAGTACGGACGGGACAGGGTATAAAGAACATCCTCTATACCGCTGCTGGAGAGAACGGTCCCACTTGGAGTTTGTGGCAAAGAGCCTCAGGAGAGACCTGAGGCCGACCCCTGGGATTCTGGAGTCGGGCGTACAGGGGGTCTGAAGAGCACTACACTCCAATTTAGAAGGAGATCTTAGCTGCATATGAGGGGGTTCGGGCTGCTTCCGAAGTAGTCGGTACTGAAATACAGCTCCTTCTGGCACCTCGACTGCCAGTGCTGAACTGGATGTTTAAAGGAAAGGTTCCCTCCACCCATCATGCTACTGATGCCACTTGGAGTAAGAGGATTGCACTGATTACACAACGAGCACGGATGGGGAACCTCAGCCGTCCAGGAATCCTAGAGGTCATCATGGACTGGCCTGAAGGTAAAAAGTTTGGAACACCACCAGGAGAAGAGGTATCATGTGCTAAAGAAGCCCCACCATACAATGAACTACCAGAGAATGAAAAGAAATATGCCCTGTTCACAGATGGATCGTGTCGTATTGTGGGAAAGCATCGCAGATGGAAATCTGCTGTGTGGAGCCCCACACGACAAGTTGCAGAGGCCAATGAAGGGGAAGGAGAATTGAGCCAATTTGCAGAGGTAAAGGCTGTCCAACTGGCCTTAGATGTTGCTGAACGGGAGAGGTGGCCAATGCTCTATCTTTACAGTGACTCATGGATGGTAGCAAATGCCTTATGGGGGTGGTTACAGCAGTGGGAGCAAAATAACTGGCAAAGAAGGGATAAACCTATTTGGGCTGCTGAACTGTGGAAAGACATTGCTGCCCGAACAAAGACTATAGTTGTAAAGGTGCACCATGTAGATGCTCATGTGCCCAAGAGTCGGGCTACTGAAGAACAGCAAAACAACCATCAGGTAGACCGAGCTGCCAGAATTGAGGTGGCTCAAATAGACCTGGACTGGCAGAACAAGGGTGAATTATTTCTGGCTCGGTGGGCCCATGAGACCTCAGGTCATCAAGGGAGAGATGCAACATACAAATGGGCTAGAGACCGAGGGGTGGACTTAACTATGGATGCCATTGCACAGGTTATTCATAACTGTGAAACGTGTGCCATCATCAAACAAGCCAAGAGGATGAAACCTCTTTGGGAGGAAGGGCGATGGCAAAAGTACAAATTTGGGGAGGCATGGCAGGTTGATTATATCACCTTGCCACGATCTCGCAATGGTAAGCATTATGTGCTTACTATGGTGGAGGCAACCACTGGGTGGCTTGAAACATATGCAGTACCCCATGCTACCGCCCGGAACACCAACTGGGTCTCGAGAAACAAGTCCTGTGGTGACATGGCACCCCAGAAAGGATTGAGTCAGATAATGGGACTCATTTCAAAAATTCTCTTGTAAATACTTGGGCCAAAGATCATGGCATCGAGTGGATTTACCATATTCCCTATCATGCACCAGCCTCTGGTAAAATTGAACGATACAATGGATTGTTAAAAACGATGCTAAAAGCACTGGGTGGCGGAACATTTAAGCACTGGGAGAAGCATTTGGCAGAAGCCACCTGGTTAGTCAGTACCAGAGGATCTATCAATCGTGATGGTCCCAACCAATCCAGTTCCCTACATACCGTAGAGGGAGATAAAGTCCCTGTTGTACATGTAAAGAACATGTTAGGAAAGGCAGTTTGGGTTCTTCCAGCTTCTGGAAAGGGCAAACCTCTCTGTGGTACAGTTTTTGCCCAGGGACCAGGATGCACTTGGTGGGTAATGCAGAAGAATGGGGATGTTCAATGTGTACCACAAGGAAACTTGATGCCGGGGGAGTGCAGTTACTAATTCTATGTATATGTATATAGCCATGTGTGTGTAATGCATTTTAATCATTTTTTGTTTGTTTGTTTGTATATATGTATATATATTTTAAGCATGATGTAACGATGTAGAATAAGGGGTGGAATGTCATGGTTCTATGTTTTTGTTTTCGTTTTTTTTATTTTGGGTTTCAGTATTCCACATCAAAACATCATGTAGTGTACGGGGCACTAAAGTGTCACTGCCCCAATCCCAGCTACCTATCCCTGTACATTACAGCAGTCACGGGATCTGGCCCTTCCGGGTGGGAGGGGCGCTCTCTTGCTGCCTGGCAGTGGGTGCTGGAGGTGCTTTCCTGGCCGTTCCAAGCTTTCCAGGTTTGACTCGGTCCCGGGAACTCTCTCTCTCTCTCATCTTGTCTGATTTATTAATCTCAATTTCAATTGAATTGTATATATTGTGTTATTTTGTATTACGATATTATAGTAAAATAAGTTTTCCACCATAGATTGCTACCGCTGCTCTTTTCCTCCCTTCCTTCCTTCCCATTTCGTATGGGACTGGGGGGTGGGGGGAGGGCAGAGGCCTGTCGCCCCTGTCACGGACATAAATTGATCTAATCAACTCCGTGACAACTGAGCTCACGGAAGGGCTGGGAAACGCAGGGCTCAGATGTGTGCCTGGGCTTCTGGTGTCAGTGAAATTGGGTGAGCAGTGAGGTTTGGGAGGGACCGACTTGTTGGCCTTGAGATTGATGCCCGGCTCCTTGCTCGTCACATTCTGTTCGGCTCTGAGGTTCCGGACACGGCTTGCTCTTCTAAGCAGTGTGAGGGCTCTGAGAAAGACTTAGTTGGATGCAGCAGGAAAGCACAGCTGCTGGTGGATGCCAGTGTCCGCTCCCGAGGCTCTGCACCAAGGTACGTGGTTCCCTAATGTCTCCTGTTTCACACGCTCGCTCAGGTCCTCGGGGCTTGGTGTCGGTTGTCCCTCGTGCTGACATTGCTGTCACCGGGTGTTCTTCCTCTCCCCTTCCTCAGCTCTGCCCAGTGCTGATGGGATGTCAGTGCCACCTGCTGCTCTCCATGAACTGCAGGTTCAATTCCTTTTGGCTTCCACAGCATTTGCTACTCTTTTGTTCTGTCTCACTTCTCTTTTTTCCATGTTGCGTGCTGGCGCCTCGCTGGAGTTCCCAGGATGCCACTGCACACTTTGGACCAAGTGAGATGCAGAAGAAGAGGTAGGCTCCTGAACAGGCTGCTGCTGAGTGCTGTCCTTGACCTGGGGTTTGTACAATTCCCACCCTTCGTTGCTAAGCCACGTTGTTCAGTAGTGCGAGTGAAGCTTTCTTCTTTCTTTCTTTCTAGGATTGGTGACTCGTGCAGCAGATGCAGCAGGCATCTTGGGCTGCCCAAGCTTCCGCAGTGAGCGTGTCCTGTTCCTGGTAAAGGTGTGGGCGTTCCTGGACACGAAGGTATTTATCTTCATGCCTTGCCCATGTGCCCAGTCCCCCACCAGATGCTGTTTGCCTTTTGGCCCCCCTGATTTGCTGTACTGCTGCGCCCCGATCCTTGCAGAGGGGTAAGTGACACCTTTGTCCCTTCCGGAAAGCGCTCTCCACTTTCCTCTCGTTGGTCATCGGCAGCAACGTCCCTCTCTCGACAGGCTCTCATTGGTCATCGGCAGTGCCGTCCCGCCCTTGCCAGCCAGTGATTGGTCATTGGCAGGGCCGTGCGCCTCTTGTCAGCCTGTGATTGGTCACCGGCTGTGCCGTCCTGACCCCTGGTGCCTACTATCGGTCATCTGGAAGCGCCGTCCCGCCCCCGACAGCCTCTCATTGGTCATCGGCAGCGCCGTCCCGCCCCCGGCAGCCTCTCATTGGTCATTGGCAACGCCGTCCCGCCCCTCCAGCATCTCATTGGTCACTGGTAGCATGGTCCCTCCCCCATGTGCCTCTCATTGGTTACCGGCAGCGCTGTCCCGCCCCCGCCAGCCTCTCATTGGTCATCGGCAGCGCCGTCCCGCCCTCGTCAGCCTGTGACTGGTCACCGACAGCGCCGTCCCGGCCCTCGTCAGCCTGTGATTGGTCATCGGCAGCGCCGTACCGCCCTCATGTGCCTCTCATTGGTCATCGACAGCACCGTCCCGCCCCCTTGTGCCTCTCATCGGTCATCGGCAGCGCCGTCCCGCCCCCATGTGCCTCTCATTGGTCACCGGCAGCGCCTTCACACCTTCATGTGACTCTCATTGGTCATCGGCAGCGCTGTCCCGCCCTCGCCAGTCTTTCATTGGCCATGGGCAGCTCCGTTCCACCACTGCCTGCAACTCATTCGTCTGCAGCAGCCTTTTCCCCCACCTGTTCCCCCGCCTTTTTCCCCTCCTTTACTCGCCTTTTCCACCGCCTTTTCCCCATTTCTCTTCTCCTTCCCTCGGCCCCTTCTCCCCTTTCCTTTTCCTCGTTCTCATGTCCTGTTTTATGCTTCCAGGTCCCCTTTTTACTGTCCCTTACCCCCTCTTACATCCTCTATTTTGCCCCTTTTTCCCCCTCTTCTCCTCCCTCCTTTTCTCCTCCTCATCTCCTTTTCTTTTTCCTCCCTTTCTCATTCTTCTTTTCCCCTTTCCCCTCTTGTCTTCCTTTCCCTTTTTCCCCCTTTACTCTCCTCTTCTTCACCCCCTTCTTCTTTTTGCCCCCATCCCCACTTCCCCTTTCACCCCCTTTACCCCTTTTCCTCCCCATCTCCCTTTTTGCCCCGTCCCCCTTTTTTGTTTTGCTTTTCCTCTTTGTCTCCCCCTTCCTTTTCCCCCCCTCGACCCCATTCCTTGTTCCTTCCCCATCGTCCCCTTTTCTTCCGAAGCCGATTCCGTTCTCAGTGCGATGGTGGCTCCTGCGAGCAGCAGAGCCCCGAGCAGCAGCGCTGCGTCTTGGCTCCCCCATTGCCCGCTGCTGAGCTCTTCCTGCCCTGGCTCCTCATTGGCTGAGCGCTGCAGCTTCCCCTTTGTGGCGACGCTTCACCACTCGCACAAACAGCCAGCAGACGCACATCTTTGCTGCCCAAACACACGCAGGCCTTCATTGCTTCATTGCTTTCTCACCACTGCTCTCTTAACCAACGTGCGGTCGGAACTTGCGGCTCTCAGGTTTTCAGCATCAACACAGACACAGCCTCTGAATTGCTTCATTCCCCCCTGCCATTTGTGCCCTTCCCGCTGCTCGTCGTTCTGCTCATCCGGTTGTTTTTCCGCAGCGCTGAGCTTGGCAGGAGGACAGAGGGGAGCAGCTGGGAGCCTCACGGCCTCCTCGCGTTCCCACGCAGCGGGACAGCGCTGCTGTATGCGCTGGCCCTGATTCCTCCCTCATTCCCTTCTCCATTTTTCCTCCCTCGTCGCGATTTCCTTTTTTTTCCTCCCTCGTCCCCCTGTTCCTTTTGTCCTTCTCGTGCACTTCCTACCATCCCGCCTTCTTCCTGCCTTCCCTCATCTCTTCTTGCACTCTTTGAGCCCTTTTTCTCCCCCCATCCTTATTTCTCTTCACATTCCCCTGTTCTTTTTTCCCCTTTCCTCTTCTTCATCTCCAGCTCCGCTTCCCCCCCACCTCACGTCCCCTTTCTTCTGTCCCTGTACCCCATTTTTCCTTTTTTTCTTTCCCCACACCCTTTTTCTCTTGTTTTTCTCTGCTGTCCCCTATTGCCTTTTTCCTCTTGCCCCTCTCTCCTTTCTTCCCCCTCATGCTGTTACAGAAGAGAGGGAAGGAATGATGGACAAGCTGGTGCACGATGGCAGCAGCAGGGTGGAAGCCCAGGTGGGTGCGATGAAGCCGGGGGTGGGACTGGGTGGAGCCAGAGCCCAGCCTGAGCTCATGGAAGGGCTGGGAATGGCAGGGCTCAGATGTGTGCCTGGGCTTCTGGTGTCAGTGAAATTGGGTGAGCAGTGAGGTTTGGGAGGGATCGACTTGTTGGCCTTGAGATTGATGCCCAGCTCCTTGCTCGTCACATTCTGTTCGGCTCGAGGTTCCGGACACGGCTTGCTCTTCTAAGCAGTGTGAGGACTGCGAGAAAGACTTAGTTGGATGCAGCAGGAAAGCACAGCTGCTGGTGGATGCCAGTGTCCGCTCCTGAGGCTCTGCACCAAGGTACGTGGTTCCCTAATGTCTCCTGTTTCACACGCTCGCTCAGGTCCTTGGGGCTTGTTGTCGGTTGTCCCTCGTGCTCACGTTGCTGTCACCGGGTGTTGTTCCTTTCCCCATGCTCAGCTCTGCCCAGTGCTGATGGGATGTCAGTGCCACCTGCTGCTCTCCATGAACTGCAGGTTCAATTCCTTTTGGCTTCCACAGCATTTGCTACTCTTTTGTTCTGTCTCACTTCTCTTTTTTCCATGTTGCGTGCTGGCGCCTCGCTGGAGTTCCCAGGATGCCACTGCACACTTTGGACCAAGTGAGATGCAGAAGAAGAGGTAGGCTCCTGAACAGGCTGCTGCTGAGTGCTGTCCTTGACCTGGGGTTTGTACAATTCCCACCCTTCGTTGCTAAGCCACGTTGTTCAGTAGTGCGAGTGAAGCTTTCTTCTTTCTTTCTTTCTAGGATTGGTGACTCGTGCAGCAGATGCAGCAGGCATCTTGGGCTGCCCAAGCTTCCGCAGTGAGCGTGTCCTGTTCCTGGTAAAGGTGTGGGCGTTCCTGGATGTGAAGATATCTTCATGCGTTTCCGATGTGCCCAGTCCCCCACCTGATAATGTTAGCCTTTGGGGCTCCCCTGAGTTGCTGCATTGGCAGCAGATAACTGCTGGTTTGACTGCCTTAAAGGCTGTCAGGAAAGATGTCTTCTGCGAAACCCCTGAGCTACCAACTGCCAAGGAAGTTGGAATGTTCCCAGGAATGACAGGAAGCCGACCACGGATGCGCAGCTATGGGATGTTGGTAAAGCCGAGTCTGCTCTATCTTTCCCTTTTCCATCCCCATTTACTCTCCGTCCGCATTCCGCTTTATCCCCTTTTCCTCCTCATCCCCGTTTCCCCCCAGTTTCTTCCCCCTCTTTCTCCCCTGCCTTTGCCCTGTTTCTCTTCACCTTCCCCTCTTCCCTTTTCCCCTTTCCCTTTACTTGTCCTCTGGTATCCTTTTTTCCTTCCAGGTCTCCTTTTTTCTATCCATTCCTCCCTTTTATTTCCCCTTTTACGCCCCCTTTTCTCCCTGCTCACCTCCATTCCCCTTTTCCTCCTGCTCTCCTCTCTCCTTTCCTATTCCTCGTCTCCTTTTTCATCCCCCCCTCAATCTCCTTTTCCCCTTTTGCCCCTTGTCTTCCTTTCCCCTTTTCCTTTTTTTCCCTTCTCTTCTTTCCCCCCGTTCTTCTTTTTTTTGCCCCAATCCCCACTTCCTCTTTCACCCCCTTTACCCCTTTTCCTCCCCATCTCCATTTTTGCCCCATCCCCCTTCTCTCATTTTCCTTTTCCCCTCCTCGAACCCATTCCTTTTTCACTCCTCGTCCCCATTCCTTGTTCCTTCCCCATCGTCCCATGCTCTTCCGAAGCCGATTCCATTCGCAGTGCGATGGTAACTCCTGCGAGTAGCAGAGCCCAGAGCAGCAGGGCTGTGTCTTGGCTCCCCCAATGCCCGCCACTGAGCTCTTCCTGCCCTGGCTCCTCATTGGATGAGCGCTGCAGCTTCCCCTTTTTGGCGATGATGCACCACTCGCACAAACAGCCAGCAGGCGGGCAAAAGGCAGGGAAAAGGCTGCTACTGTCCAATGAGATGGTGGTGGAGGCGGGACGGCGCTGCCGATGACCAATGAGACGCTGATAGGGCGGGACGGTGCTGTCAATCACCAATGAGAGACACACGAGGGCGGGACGGCCCTGCCGATGAGAAATCACAGGCTGGCGAGGGCGGGACGGCGCTGCTGGTGACCAATGAGAGCCTGGCGAGAGAGGGACGGTGCTGCCGATAACCAACAAGAGGAAAGTGGAGAGCGCTTTCCGGAAGGGACAAAGGTGTCACTTACCCCTCTGCAAGGATCAGGGCGCAGCAGTGCAGCAAATCAGAGGGGCCAAAAGGCAAACAGCATCTGGTGGGGGACTGGGCACATGGGCAAGGCATGAAGATAGATACCTTCGTGTCCAGGAACGCCCACACCTTTACCAGGAACAGGACACGCTCACTGCGGAACCTTGGACATCCCAAAATGCCTGCTACTTCTGGTGCTGGAGTCGCCAATCCTAGAAAGAAAGAAGAAAGCCTCACACGCCGTCCTCAACAAAGTGGGCTAGAAAAGAAAGGTGGGCATTGGACAAACCCCAAGACGAGGACAGCACTCAGCACAAGCCTGTTTAGGAGATACCTCTGTTTTTGGCACCTCACTTGGTCACAAGTGTGCCCGGGGGTCATGGGAACTCCATGAGTTCCCGAGGCACCGCCAGGCAACATGGAAAAAAGAGAAAAGAAACAGAACACAAGTGTAGCAAATACTACAGGAGCCAAAATGAATTGAACCTGCCGTTTATTGAGAGCAAAAAGAAAAAAAAAGAAGAGAGACAGAATGAAAGGGTAGCAAATGCTATGGAAACCAAAAGAAATCAAACCTTCCTTCTATAAAGAGCAGCAGGTGGCACTGACAACCCATCAGCACTGGGCAGATCTGGGCATGGGGAAAGAAAGAACACCCGGTGAAAGCAACGTGAGCACGACGGACAAGCGACACCAAGCCCCAAAGGACCTCAGCGAGCGTGTGAAACAGGAGACGGCAGGGATCCGGGGGACCGGGCACATCCAGGAACGCCCACACCTTTACCAGGAACGGGACACGTTCACTGCGGAAGCTTGGGCAGCCCAAGATGCCTGCTGCATCTGGTGGAGGAGTGGACAACCCTACAAAGAAAGAAGAAAGCTTCACACACGGTGCTCAACAGCGTGGCTTGGCAACAAAGTCTGGTCATTATACAAACCCCGAGTCAAGGACAGCACTCAGCAGAAGCCTCTTTAGGAGCCTACCTCTACTGTTGCATCTCACTTGGTCAGAAGCGTGCACTGGCGTCCTGGGAACACCAGCGAGGCGCCAACAGGCAACATCGAACAAAAAGAAGGGAGATATAAGGGAGAATAAAAGTGTAGCAAATGCTATGGAAGCCAAAAGGAATTGAACCTACCTTTTATTAAGAGCAGCAGGTGGCACTGACATCCCATCAGCACAGGGCAGTTCTGGGCATGGGTAGAGGAAGAACACCCAGTGACAGCAACGTGAGCACGAGGGACAAACAACAGCAAGACCGAGGACCTGAGCGAGCGTGTGAAACAGGAGACATTAGGGAACCACGTACCTTGGCGCAGAGCCTCAGGAGCGGACACTGGCATCCACCAGCAGCTGTGCTTTCCTGCTGCATCCAACTAAGTCTTTCTCAGAGCCCTCACACTGCTTAGAAGAGCAAGCCGTGTCCGGAACCTCGAGCCGAACAGAATGTGACGAGCAAGGAGCCGGGCATCAATCTCAAGGCCAACAAGTCAGTCCCTCCCAAACCTCACTGCTCACCCACCCTCACTGACACCAGAAGCCCAGGCACACATCTGAGCCCTGCCATTCCCAGCCCTTAAATGAGCTCAGGCAGGGCTCTGGCTCCACCCAGTCCCACCCCCGGCTTCATCGCACCCACCTGGGCTTCCAACCTGCTGCTGCCATCCTGCACCAGCTTGTCCATCATTCCTTCCCTCTCTTCTGTAACAGGATGAGGGGGAAGAAAGGAGAGAGAGAGCAAAGAGGAAAAAGGGAATAGGGGACAGCAGAGAACAAAACAAGGGGGTGGGGAAAAAAAGGGAAAAATGGGGACCAGAGACAGAAGAAAGGGGACGTGAGGTGGGGAGGAAGCGGAGCTGGGGATGAAGAAGAGGAAAAAGGGAAAAAAGAACAGGGGAATGTGAAGAGAAATAAGGCTGGGGGGAGAAAAAGGGCTCAAAGAGTGCAAGAAGAGATGAGGGAAGGCAGGGAAAAGGCGGGATAGCAGGAAGTGCATGAGAAGGATAAAAGGAAAAGGGGGACGAGGGAGGAAAAAAAGCAAAAGGGGGACGAGAGAGGAAAATGGGAAAAGGGGGACGAGAGAGGAATCAGGGCCGTCGCATGCAGCAGCGCTGTCCCGCTGCGTGGGAACGTGAGGAGGCCGTGAGGCTCCCAGCTGCTCCCCTCTGTCCTCCTGCCAAGCTCAGCGCTGCGGAAAATCGTCCGGATGAGCAGAACGACGAGCAGCGGGAAGGGCACGAATGGCAGGGGGGAATGAAGCAATTCAGAGGCTGTGTCTGTGTTGATGCTGAAAACCTGAGAGCTGCAAATTCCGACCGCACGTTGGTTAAGAGAAAGCAGTGGTGAGAAAGCAATGAAGCAATGAAGGCCTGCGTGTGTTTGGGCGGCAAAGATGTGCGTCAGCTGGCTGTCTGTGCGAGTGGTGAAGCGTCGCCACAAAGGGGAAGCTGCAGCGCTCAGCCAATGAGGAGCCAGGGCAGGAAGAGCTCAGCGGCGGGCAATGGGGGAGCCAAGACGCAGCGCTGCTGCTTGGGGCTGGGCTGCTCGCAGGAGCCGCCATTGCACTGCGAATGGAATGGGCTTTGGAAGAAAAGGGGACGATGGGGAAGGAAAAAGGAATGGGGCCGAGGGGGAGGGAAAGGAAGGGGGAGAAAAAGAGGAAAAGGAAAACAAAAAAGGGGGACGGGGAGAAAAGGAGATGGGGAGGAAAAGGGGTAAAGGAGGTGAAAGGGGAAGTGGGGATGGGGGCAAAAAGAAGAAGAAGGGGGCGAAGAAGAGGAGAGTAAAGGGGGCCAAAGGGAAAGGAAGACAAGAGGGGAAAGGGGAAAAGAAGAATGAGAAAGGGAGGAAAAAGAAAAGGAGATAAGGAGGAAAAAGGGGCAAAAAACAGGGAGATAAAAGGCAGGAAGGGAGAGTAAAAAGGGGACCTGGAAGGAAAAAACAGGACATGAGAAGAAAGAAGAGGAAAGGGGAAAAGGGGCCGGGGGAAGGTGAAGAGAAAGGCGGGCAAAAGGCGGGCAAAAGGCGGGCAAAAGGCGGGCAAAAGGCGGGCAAAAGGCGGGCAAAAGGCGGGCAAAAGGCGGGCAAAAGGCGGGCAAAAGGCGGGCAAAAGGCGGGCAAAAGGCGGGCAAAAGGCGGGCAAAAGGCGGGCAAAAGGCGGGCAAAAGGCGGGCAAAAGGCGGGCAAAAGGCGGGCAAAAGGCGGGCAAAAGGCGGGCAAAAGGCGGGCAAAAGGCGGGCAAAAGGCGGGCAAAAGGCGGGCAAAAGGCGGGCAAAAGGCGGGCAAAAGGCGGGCAAAAGGCGGGCAAAAGGCGGGCAAAAGGCGGGCAAAAGGCGGGCAAAAGGCGGGCAAAAGGCGGGCAAAAGGCGGGCAAAAGGCGGGCAAAAGGCGGGCAAAAGGCGGGCAAAAGGCGGGCAAAAGGCGGGCAAAAGGCGGGCAAAAGGCGGGCAAAAGGCGGGCAAAAGGCGGGCAAAAGGCGGGCAAAAGGCGGGCAAAAGGCGGGCAAAAGGCGGGCAAAAGGCGGGCAAAAGGCGGGCAAAAGGCGGGCAAAAGGCTGCTGCTGTCCAATGAGATGCTGGCGGAGGCGGGATGGAGCTGTCGATGACCAATGAGACGCTGATAGGGCGGGACGGTGCTGTCGATCACCAATGAGAGACACATGAGGGCGGGACGGCACTGCCGCTGACCAATCACAGGCTGGCGAGGGCGGGACGGCGCTGCCGGTGATCAATGAGAGCCTGGCGAGAGAAGGACGGCGCTGCCGGTGACCAACGAGAGGAAAGTGGAGAGCGCTTTCCGGAAGGGACAAAGGTGTCACTTACCCCTCTGCAAGGATCAGGGCGCAGCAGTACAGCAAATCAGGGGGGCCAAAAGGCAAACAGCATCTGGTGGGGGACTGGGCACATGGGCAAGGCATGAAGATAGATACCTTCGTGTCCAGGAACGCCCACACCTTTACCAGGAACAGGACACGTTCACTGCGGAACCTTGGACATCCCAAAATGCCTGCTACTTCTGGGGCTGGAGTCGCCAATCCTACAAAGAAAGAAGAAAGCCTCACACGCCGTCCTCAACAAAGTGGGCTAGAAAAGAAAGGTGGGCATTGGACAAAGCCCAAGACGAGGACAGCACTCAGCACAAGCCTGTTTAGGAGATACCTCTGTTTTTGGCACCTCACTTGGTCACAAGTGGGCCCGGGGCTCATGGGAACTCCAGCCAGGCACCGCCAGGCAACATGGAAAAAAGAGAAGAGAAACAGAACACACGTGTAGCAAACACTACAGGAGCCAAAAGGAATTGAACCTGCCATTTATTGAGAGCAAAAAGAAAAAAAAAAAAAAAGAAGAGAGACAGAATGAAAGTGTAGCAAATGCTATGGAAACCAAAAGAAATCAAACCTACCTTTTCTTAAGAGCAGCAGGTGGCACTGGCATCCCATCAGCACTGGGCAGAGCTGAGCATGGGGAAAGGAACAACACCCGGTGACAGCAACGGGAGCACGAGGGACAAGCGACACCAAGCCCCAAAGGACCTGAGCGAGCGTGTGAAACAGGAGACGGCAGGGATCCACGTACCTTGGCGCAGAGCCTCAGGAGCGGACACTGGCATCCACCAGCGGCTGTGCTTTCCTGCTGCATCCAACAAAGTCTTTCTCGCAGTCCTCACGCTGCTTAGAAGAGCAAGCCGTGTCCGGAACCTCGAGCCGAACAGAATGCGACGAGCAAGGAGCTGGGCATCAATCTCAAGGCCAACAAGTCGGTCCCTCCCAAACCTCACTGCTCACCCAACCTCACTGACACCAGAAGCCCAGGCACACATCTGAGCCCTGCCATTCCCAGCCCTTAAATGAGCTCAGGCAGGGCTCGGGCTCCACCCAGTCCCACCCCCGGCTTCATCGCACCCACCTGGGCTTCCACCCTGCTGCTGCCATCCTGCACCAGCTTGTCCATCATTCCTTCACTCTCTTCTGTAACAGGATGAGGGGGAAGAAAGGAGAGAGAGAGCAAAGAGGAAAAAGGGAATAGGGGACAGCAGAGAACAAAACAAGGGGGTGGGGAAAAAAAGGGAAAAATGGGGTACAGGGACAGAAGAAAGGGGACGTGAGGTGGGGGGAAGCGGAGCTGGGGACGAAGAAGAGGAAAGGGGAAAAAAGAACAGGAGAATGTGAAGAGAAATAAGGATGGGGGGAGAAAAAGGGGTCAAAGAGTGCAAGAAGAGATGAGGGAAGGCGGGGATAAGGCGGGATAGCAGGAAGTGCATGAGAAGGATAAAAGGAAAAGGGGGACGAGGGAGGAAAAAAAGGAAAAGGGGGACGAGGGAGGAACAAAAGGAAAAGGGGGACGAGGGAGGAATCAGGGCCGTCGCACGCAGCAGCGCTGTCCCGCTGCGTGGGAACGCGAGGAGGCTGTGAGGCTCCCAGCTGCTCCCCTCTGTCCTCCTGCCGAGCTCAGCACTGCGGAAGGACTGCCGGATGAGCAGAACGACGAGCAGCGGGAAGGTCACGAATGGCAGGGGGTAATGAAGCAATTCAGAGGCTGTGTCTGTGTTGATGCTGAAAACCTGAGAGCCGCAAGTTCCGACCGCACGTTGGTTAAGAGAGCAGTGGTGAGAAAGCAATGAAGCAATGAAGGCCTGCGTGTGTTTGGGCAGCAAAGATGTGCGTCTGCTGGCTGTTTGTGCGAGTGGTGAAGCGTCGCCCAAAAGGGGAAGCTGCAGCGCTCAGCCAATGAGGAGCCAGGGCAGGAAGAGCTCAGCAGCGGGCAATGGGGGAGCCAAGACGCAGCGCTGCTGCTCGGGGCTGGGCTGCTCGCAGGAGCCGCTATCGCACTGCGAATGGAATGGGCTTTGGAAGAAAAGGGGACGATGGGGAAGGAAAAAGGAATGGGGCCGAGGGGCGGGGGGGGGGGGAAAGGAAGGGGGAGAAAAAGAGGAAAAGGAAAACAAAAAAGGGGGACGGGGAGAAAAGGGAGATGGGGAGGAAAAGGGGTAAAGGGGGTGAAAGGGGAAGTGGGGATGGGGGCAAAAAGAAGAAGAAGGGGGCGAAGAAGAGGAGAGTAAAGGGGGCCAAAGGGAAAGGAAGACAAGAGGGGAAAGGGGAAAAGAAGAATGAGAAAGGGAGGAAAAAGAAAAGGAGATGAGGAGGAGAAAAGGAGAGAGGAGAAGAGGGGGAAAAATGGGCAAAAAACAGGGAGATAAAAGGGGGAAGGGAGAGTAAAAAGGAGACCTGGAAGGAAAAAACAGGACATGAGAAGAAAGAAGAGGAAAGGGGAAAAGGGGCCGGGGGAAGGTGAAGAGAAAGGCGGGCAAAAGGCGGGCAAAAGGCGGGCAAAAGGCGGGCAAAAGGCGGGCAAAAGGCGGGCAAAAGGCGGGCAAAAGGCGGGCAAAAGGCGGGCAAAAGGCGGGCAAAAGGCGGGCAAAAGGCGGGCAAAAGGCGGGCAAAAGGCGGGCAAAAGGCGGGCAAAAGGCGGGCAAAAGGCGGGCAAAAGGCGGGCAAAAGGCGGGCAAAAGGCGGGCAAAAGGCGGGCAAAAGGCGGGCAAAAGGCGGGCAAAAGGCGGGCAAAAGGCGGGCAAAAGGCGGGCAAAAGGCGGGCAAAAGGCGGGCAAAAGGCGGGCAAAAGGCGGGCAAAAGGCGGGCAAAAGGCGGGCAAAAGGCGGGCAAAAGGCGGGCAAAAGGCGGGCAAAAGGCGGGCAAAAGGCGGGCAAAAGGCTGCTGCTGTCCAATGAGATGCTGGCGGAGGCGGGATGGAGCTGTCGATGACCAATGAGACGCTGATAGGGCGGGACGGTGCTGTCGATCACCAATGAGAGACACATGAGGGCGGGACGGCACTGCCGCTGACCAATCACAGGCTGGCGAGGGCGGGACGGCGCTGCCGGTGACCAATGAGAGCCTGGCGAGAGAAGGACGGCGCTGCCGGTGACCAACGAGAGGAAAGTGGAGAGCGCTTTCCGGAAGGGACAAAGGTGTCACTTACCCCTCTGCAAGGATCAGGGCGCAGCAGTACAGCAAATCAGGGGGGCCAAAAGGCAAACAGCATCTGGTGGGGGACTGGGCACATGGGCAAGGCATGAAGATAGATACCTTCGTGTCCAGGAACGCCCACACCTTTACCAGGAACAGGACACGTTCACTGCGGAACCTTGGACATCCCAAAATGCCTGCTACTTCTGGGGCTGGAGTCGCCAATCCTACAAAGAAAGAAGAAAGCCTCACACGCCATCCTCAACAAAGTGGGCTAGAAAAGAAAGGTGGGCATTGGACAAAGCCCAAGACGAGGACAGCACTCAGCACAAGCCTGTTTAGGAGATACCTCTGTTTTTGGCACCTCACTTGGTCACAAGTGGGCCCGGGGCTCATGGGAACTCCAGCCAGGCACCGCCAGGCAACATGGAAAAAAGAGAAGAGAAACAGAACACACGTGTAGCAAACACTACAGGAGCCAAAATGAATTGAACCTGCCATTTATTGAGAGCAAAAAGAAAAAAAAAAAAAAAAAAGAAGAGAGACAGAATGAAAGTGTAGCAAATGCTATGGAAACCAAAAGAAATCAAACCTACCTTTTCTTAAGAGCAGCAGGTGGCACTGGCATCCCATCAGCACTGGGCAGAGCTGAGCATGGGGAAAGGAACAACACCCGGTGACAGCAACGGGAGCACGAGGGACAAGCGACACCAAGCCCCAAAGGACCTGAGCGAGCGTGTGAAACAGGAGACGGCAGGGATCCACGTACCTTGGCGCAGAGCCTCAGGAGCGGACACTGGCATCCACCAGCGGCTGTGCTTTCCTGCTGCATCCAACAAAGTCTTTCTCGCAGTCCTCACACTGCTTAGAAGAGCAAGCCGTGTCCGGAACCTGGAGCCGAACAGAATGCGACGAGCAAGGAGCTGGGCATCAATCTCAAGGCCAACAAGTCGGTCCCTCCCAAACCTCACTGCTCACCCAACCTCACTGACACCAGAAGCCCAGGCACACATCTGAGCCCTGCCATTCCCAGCCCTTAAATGAGCTCAGGCAGGGCTCGGGCTCCACCCAGTCCCACCCCCGGCTTCATCGCACCCACCTGGGCTTCCACCCTGCTGCTGCCATCCTGCACCAGCTTGTCCATCATTCCTTCACTCTCTTCTGTAACAGGATGAGGGGGAAGAAAGGAGAGAGAGAGCAAAGAGGAAAAAGGGAATAGGGGACAGCAGAGAACAAAACAAGGGGGTGGGGAAAAAAAGGGAAAAATGGGGTACAGGGACAGAAGAAAGGGGACGTGAGGTGGGGGGAAGCGGAGCTGGGGACGAAGAAGAGGAAAGGGGAAAAAAGAACAGGAGAATGTGAAGAGAAATAAGGATGGGGGGAGAAAAAGGGGTCAAAGAGTGCAAGAAGAGATGAGGGAAGGCGGGGATAAGGCGGGATAGCAGGAAGTGCATGAGAAGGATAAAAGGAAAAGGGGGACGAGGGAGGAAAAAAAGGAAAAGGGGGACGAGGGAGGAAAAAAAGGAAAAGGGGGACGAGGGAGGAATCAGGGCCGTCGCATGCAGCAGCGCTGTCCCGCTGCGTGGGAACGCGAGGAGGCTGTGAGGCTCCCAGCTGCTCCCCTCTGTCCTCCTGCCGAGCTCAGCACTGCGGAAGGACTGCCGGATGAGCAGAACGACGAGCAGCGGGAAGGTCACGAATGGCAGGGGGTAATGAAGCAATTCAGAGGCTGTGTCTGTGTTGATGCTGAAAACCTGAGAGCCGCAAGTTCCGACCGCACGTTGGTTAAGAGAGCAGTGGTGAGAAAGCAATGAAGCAATGAAGGCCTGCGTGTGTTTGGGCAGCAAAGATGTGCGTCTGCTGGCTGTTTGTGCGAGTGGTGAAGCGTCGCCCAAAAGGGGAAGCTGCAGCGCTCAGCCAATGAGGAGCCAGGGCAGGAAGAGCTCAGCAGCGGGCAATGGGGGAGCCAAGACGCAGCGCTGCTGCTCGGGGCTCGGCTGCTCGCAGGAGCCGCTATCGCACTGCGAATGGAATGGGCTTTGGAAGAAAAGGGGACGATGGGGAAGGAAAAAGGAATGGGGCCGAGGGGGGGGGGGGGGGGGGGGGGGGAAAGGAAGGGGGAGAAAAAGAGGAAAAGGAAAACAAAAAAGGGGGACGGGGAGAAAAGGGAGATGGGGAGGAAAAGGGGTAAAGGGGGTGAAAGGGGAAGTGGGGATGGGGGCAAAAAGAAGAAGAAGGGGGCGAAGAAGAGGAGAGTAAAGGGGGCCAAAGGGAAAGGAAGACAAGAGGGGAAAGGGGAAAAGAAGAATGAGAAAGGGAGGAAAAAGAAAAGGAGATGAGGAGGAGAAAAGGAGAGAGGAGAAGAGGGGGAAAAATGGGCAAAAAACAGGGAGATAAAAGGGGGAAGGGAGAGTAAAAAGGAGACCTGGAAGGAAAAAACAGGACATGAGAAGAAAGAAGAGGAAAGGGGAAAAGGGGCCGGGGGAAGGTGAAGAGAAAGGCGGGCAAAAGGCGGGCAAAAGGCGGGCAAAAGGCGGGCAAAAGGCGGGCAAAAGGCGGGCAAAAGGCGGGCAAAAGGCGGGCAAAAGGCGGGCAAAAGGCGGGCAAAAGGCGGGCAAAAGGCGGGCAAAAGGCGGGCAAAAGGCGGGCAAAAGGCGGGCAAAAGGCGGGCAAAAGGCGGGCAAAAGGCGGGCAAAAGGCGGGCAAAAGGCGGGCAAAAGGCGGGCAAAAGGCGGGCAAAAGGCGGGCAAAAGGCGGGCAAAAGGCGGGCAAAAGGCGGGCAAAAGGCGGGCAAAAGGCGGGCAAAAGGCGGGCAAAAGGCGGGCAAAAGGCGGGCAAAAGGCGGGCAAAAGGCGGGCAAAAGGCGGGCAAAAGGCGGGCAAAAGGCGGGCAAAAGGCGGGCAAAAGGCGGGCAAAAGGCGGGCAAAAGGCGGGCAAAAGGCGGGCAAAAGGCGGGCAAAAGGCGGGCAAAAGGCGGGCAAAAGGCGGGCAAAAGGCGGGCAAAAGGCGGGCAAAAGGCTGCTGCTGTCCAATGAGATGCTGGCGGAGGCGGGATGGAGCTGTCGATGACCAATGAGACGCTGATAGGGCGGGACGGTGCTGTCGATCACCAATGAGAGACACATGAGGGCGGGACGGCACTGCCGCTGACCAATCACAGGCTGGCGAGGGCGGGACGGCGCTGCCGGTGACCAATGAGAGCCTGGCGAGAGAAGGACGGCGCTGCCGGTGACCAACGAGAGGAAAGTGGAGAGCGCTTTCCGGAAGGGACAAAGGTGTCACTTACCCCTCTGCAAGGATCAGGGCGCAGCAGTACAGCAAATCAGGGGGGCCAAAAGGCAAACAGCATCTGGTGGGGGACTGGGCACATGGGCAAGGCATGAAGATAGATACCTTCGTGTCCAGGAACGCCCACACCTTTACCAGGAACAGGACACGTTCACTGCGGAACCTTGGACATCCCAAAATGCCTGCTACTTCTGGGGCTGGAGTCGCCAATCCTACAAAGAAAGAAGAAAGCCTCACACGCCATCCTCAACAAAGTGGGCTAGAAAAGAAAGGTGGGCATTGGACAAAGCCCAAGACGAGGACAGCACTCAGCACAAGCCTGTTTAGGAGATACCTCTGTTTTTGGCACCTCACTTGGTCACAAGTGGGCCCGGGGCTCATGGGAACTCCAGCCAGGCACCGCCAGGCAACATGGAAAAAAGAGAAGAGAAACAGAACACACGTGTAGCAAACACTACAGGAGCCAAAAGGAATTGAACCTGCCATTTATTGAGAGCAAAAAGAAAAAAAAAAAAAAGAAGAGAGACAGAATGAAAGTGTAGCAAATGCTATGGAAACCAAAAGAAATCAAACCTACCTTTTCTTAAGAGCAGCAGGTGGCACTGGCATCCCATCAGCACTGGGCAGAGCTGAGCATGGGGAAAGGAACAACACCCGGTGACAGCAACGGGAGCACGAGGGACAAGCGACACCAAGCCCCAAAGGACCTGAGCGAGCGTGTGAAACAGGAGACGGCAGGGATCCACGTACCTTGGCGCAGAGCCTCAGGAGCGGACACTGGCATCCACCAGCGGCTGTGCTTTCCTGCTGCATCCAACAAAGTCTTTCTCGCAGTCCTCACACTGCTTAGAAGAGCAAGCCGTGTCCGGAACCTCGAGCCGAACAGAATGCGACAAGCAAGGAGCTGGGCATCAATCTCAAGGCCAACAAGTCGGTCCCTCCCAAACCTCACTGCTCACCCAACCTCACTGACACCAGAAGCCCAGGCACACATCTGAGCCCTGCCATTCCCAGCCCTTAAATGAGCTCAGGCAGGGCTCGGGCTCCACCCAGTCCCACCCCCGGCTTCATCGCACCCACCTGGGCTTCCACCCTGCTGCTGCCATCCTGCACCAGCTTGTCCATCATTCCTTCACTCTCTTCTGTAACAGGATGAGGGGGAAGAAAGGAGAGAGAGAGCAAAGAGGAAAAAGGGAATAGGGGACAGCAGAGAACAAAACAAGGGGGTGGGGAAAAAAAGGGAAAAATGGGGTACAGGGACAGAAGAAAGGGGACGTGAGGTGGGGGGAAGCGGAGCTGGGGACGAAGAAGAGGAAAGGGGAAAAAAGAACAGGAGAATGTGAAGAGAAATAAGGATGGGGGGAGAAAAAGGGGTCAAAGAGTGCAAGAAGAGATGAGGGAAGGCGGGGATAAGGCGGGATAGCAGGAAGTGCATGAGAAGGATAAAAGGAAAAGGGGGACGAGGGAGGAAAAAAAGGAAAAGGGGGACGAGGGAGGAACAAAAGGAAAAGGAAAAGGGGGACGAGGGAGGAATCAGGGCCGTCGCACGCAGCAGCGCTGTCCCGCTGCGTGGGAACGCGAGGAGGCTGTGAGGCTCCCAGCTGCTCCCCTCTGTCCTCCTGCCGAGCTCAGCACTGCGGAAGGACTGCCGGATGAGCAGAACGACGAGCAGCGGGAAGGTCACGAATGGCAGGGGGTAATGAAGCAATTCAGAGGCTGTGTCTGTGTTGATGCTGAAAACCTGAGAGCCGCAAGTTCCGACCGCACGTTGGTTAAGAGAGCAGTGGTGAGAAAGCAATGAAGCAATGAAGGCCTGCGTGTGTTTGGGCAGCAAAGATGTGCGTCTGCTGGCTGTTTGTGCGAGTGGTGAAGCGTCGCCCAAAAGGGGAAGCTGCAGCGCTCAGCCAATGAGGAGCCAGGGCAGGAAGAGCTCAGCAGCGGGCAATGGGGGAGCCAAGACGCAGCGCTGCTGCTCGGGGCTCGGCTGCTCGCAGGAGCCGCTATCGCACTGCGAATGGAATGGGCTTTGGAAGAAAAGGGGACGATGGGGAAGGAAAAAGGAATGGGGCCGAGGGGCGGGGGGGGGGGGGGGGGGGGAAGGAAGGGGGAGAAAAAGAGGAAAAGGAAAACAAAAAAGGGGGACGGGGAGAAAAGGGAGATGGGGAGGAAAAGGGGTAAAGGGGGTGAAAGGGGAAGTGGGGATGGGGGCAAAAAGAAGAAGAAGGGGGCGAAGAAGAGGAGAGTAAAGGGGGCCAAAGGGAAAGGAAGACAAGAGGGGAAAGGGGAAAAGAAGAATGAGAAAGGGAGGAAAAAGAAAAGGAGATGAGGAGGAGAAAAGGAGAGAGGAGAAGAGGGGGACAAATGGGCAAAAAACAGGGAGATAAAAGGGGGAAGGGAGAGTAAAAAGGAGACCTGGAAGGAAAAAACAGGACATGAGAAGAAAGAAGAGGAAAGGGGAAAAGGGGCCGGGGGAAGGTGAAGAGAAAGGCGGGCAAAAGGCGGGCAAAAGGCGGGCAAAAGGCGGGCAAAAGGCGGGCAAAAGGCGGGCAAAAGGCGGGCAAAAGGCGGGCAAAAGGCGGGCAAAAGGCGGGCAAAAGGCGGGCAAAAGGCGGGCAAAAGGCGGGCAAAAGGCGGGCAAAAGGCGGGCAAAAGGCGGGCAAAAGGCGGGCAAAAGGCGGGCAAAAGGCGGGCAAAAGGCGGGCAAAAGGCGGGCAAAAGGCGGGCAAAAGGCGGGCAAAAGGCGGGCAAAAGGCGGGCAAAAGGCGGGCAAAAGGCGGGCAAAAGGCGGGCAAAAGGCGGGCAAAAGGCGGGCAAAAGGCGGGCAAAAGGCGGGCAAAAGGCGGGCAAAAGGCGGGCAAAAGGCTGCTGCTGTCCAATGAGATGCTGGCGGAGGCGGGATGGAGCTGTCGATGACCAATGAGACGCTGATAGGGTGGGACGGTGCTGTCGATCACCAATGAGAGACACATGAGGGCGGGACGGCACTGCCGCTGACCAATCACAGGCTGGCGAGGGCGGGACGGCGCTGCCGGTGACCAATGAGAGCCTGGCGAGAGAAGGACGGCGCTGCCGGTGACCAACGAGAGGAAAGTGGAGAGCGCTTTCCGGAAGGGACAAAGGTGTCACTTACCCCTCTGCAAGGATCAGGGCGCAGCAGTACAGCAAATCAGGGGGGCCAAAAGGCAAACAGCATCTGGTGGGGGACTGGGCACATGGGCAAGGCATGAAGATAGATACCTTCGTGTCCAGGAACGCCCACACCTTTACCAGGAACAGGACACGTTCACTGCGGAACCTTGGACATCCCAAAATGCCTGCTACTTCTGGGGCTGGAGTCGCCAATCCTACAAAGAAAGAAGAAAGCCTCACACGCCGTCCTCAACAAAGTGGGCTAGAAAAGAAAGGTGGGCATTGGACAAAGCCCAAGACGAGGACAGCACTCAGCACAAGCCTGTTTAGGAGATACCTCTGTTTTTGGCACCTCACTTGGTCACAAGTGGGCCCGGGGCTCATGGGAACTCCAGCCAGGCACCGCCAGGCAACATGGAAAAAAGAGAAGAGAAACAGAACACACGTGTAGCAAACACTACAGGAGCCAAAAGGAATTGAACCTGCCATTTATTGAGAGCAAAAAGAAAAAAAAAAAAAAAGAAGAGAGACAGAATGAAAGTGTAGCAAATGCTATGGAAACCAAAAGAAATCAAACCTACCTTTTCTTAAGAGCAGCAGGTGGCACTGGCATCCCATCAGCACTGGGCAGAGCTGAGCATGGGGAAAGGAACAACACGCGGTGACAGCAACGGGAGCACGAGGGACAAGCGACACCAAGCCCCAAAGGACCTGAGCGAGCGTGTGAAACAGGAGACGGCAGGGATCCACGTACCTTGGCGCAGAGCCTCAGGAGCGGACACTGGCATCCACCAGCGGCTGTGCTTTCCTGCTGCATCCAACAAAGTCTTTCTCGCAGTCCTCACACTGCTTAGAAGAGCAAGCCGTGTCCGGAACCTCGAGCCAAACAGAATGCGACGAGCAAGGAGCTGGGCATCAATCTCAAGGCCAACAAGTCGGTCCCTCCCAAACCTCACTGCTCACCCAACCTCACTGACACCAGAAGCCCAGGCACACATCTGAGCCCTGCCATTCCCAGCCCTTAAATGAGCTCAGGCAGGGCTCGGGCTCCACCCAGTCCCACCCCCGGCTTCATCGCACCCACCTGGGCTTCCACCCTGCTGCTGCCATCCTGCACCAGCTTGTCCATCATTCCTTCACTCTCTTCTGTAACAGGATGAGGGGGAAGAAAGGAGAGAGAGAGCAAAGAGGAAAAAGGGAATAGGGGACAGCAGAGAACAAAACAAGGGGGTGGGGAAAAAAAGGGAAAAATGGGGTACAGGGACAGAAGAAAGGGGACGTGAGGTGGGGGGAAGCGGAGCTGGGGACGAAGAAGAGGAAAGGGGAAAAAAGAACAGGAGAATGTGAAGAGAAATAAGGATGGGGGGAGAAAAAGGGGTCAAAGAGTGCAAGAAGAGATGAGGGAAGGCGGGGATAAGGCGGGATAGCAGGAAGTGCATGAGAAGGACAAAAGGAAAAGGGGGACGAGGGAGGAAAAAAAGGAAAAGGGGGACGAGGGAGGAATCAGGGCCATCGCACGCAGCAGCGCTGTCCCGCTGCGTGGGAACGCGAGGAGGCTGTGAGGCTCCCAGCTGCTCCCCTCTGTCCTCCTGCCGAGCTCAGCACTGCAGAAGGACTGCCGGATGAGCAGAACGACGAGCAGCGGGAAGGTCACGAATGGCAGGGGGTAATGAAGCAATTCAGAGGCTGTGTCTGTGTTGATGCTGAAAACCTGAGAGCCGCAAGTTCCGACCGCACGTTGGTTAAGAGAGCAGTGGTGAGAAAGCAATGAAGCAATGAAGGCCTGCGTGTGTTTGGGCAGCAAAGATGTGCGTCTGCTGGCTGTTTGTGCGAGTGGTGAAGCGTCGCCAAAAAGGGGAAGCTGCAGCGCTCAGCCAATGAGGAGCCAGGGCAGGAAGAGCTCAGCAGCGGGCAATGGGGGAGCCAAGACGCAGCGCTGCTGCTCGGGGCTCGGCTGCTCGCAGGAGCCGCTATCGCACTGCGAATGGAATGGGCTTTGGAAGAAAAGGGGACGATGGGGAAGGAAAAAGGAATGGGGCCGAGGGGGGGGGGGGGGGGGGAAAGGAAGGGGGAGAAAAAGAGGAAAAGGAAAACAAAAAAGGGGGACGGGGAGAAAAGGGAGATGGGGAGGAAAAGGGGTAAAGGGGGTGAAAGGGGAAGTGGGGATGGGGGCAAAAAGAAGAAGAAGGGGGCGAAGAAGAGGAGAGTAAAGGGGGCCAAAGGGAAAGGAAGACAAGAGGGGAAAGGGGAAAAGAAGAATGAGAAAGGGAGGAAAAAGAAAAGGAGATGAGGAGGAGAAAAGGAGAGAGGAGAAGAGGGGGACAAATGGGCAAAAAACAGGGAGATAAAAGGGGGAAGGGAGAGTAAAAAGGAGACCTGGAAGGAAAAAACAGGACATGAGAAGAAAGAAGAGGAAAGGGGAAAAGGGGCCGGGGGAAGGTGAAGAGAAAGGCGGGCAAAAGG